>NW_027475297.1:87500-89506 GCF_051020985.1 Nomia melanderi | reverse complement strand
AGTTTACAATGCAGCGACGGTAATTCCAACGAAGACCCGATAAGTCAACTCAACGTTCTATTGCTCCCCGTACAGAAAAGCGAATCGACGCAATCGCACCATACGCGTGCACGTAACAACTCTTCGCGTGGATCGTCCCATCGTCGAGAGACGTAAGTTTCCATACTATGAATTCGCGTTTTACTCTCCGACGCGGGGATTCCACGACGAGAGAGAGTTTCGTGAGCGGGTTGACTCGGAAGAAACGCTACGACGGGTATTTCTATTATAGAACGCATCATCGCCACCCTTTACCAGTGCCCGACGAAGGAATCACAAGGTCATCTGGAGTTTACAATGCCAGCGACGGTAATTCCAACGAAGACCCGATAAGTCAACTCAACGTTCTATTACTCCCCGTACAGAAAAGCGAATCGACGCAATCGCACCATACGCGTGCACGTAACAACTCTTCGCGTGGATCGTCCCATCGTCGAGAGACGTAAGTTTCATAGTAAGCCTTCGGCGTTTTACTCTCCGACGCGGGGATTCCACGACGAGAGAGAGAGTTTCGTGAGCGGGTTGACTCGGAAGAAACGCTACGACGGGTATTTCTATTATAGAACGCATCATCGCCACCCTTTACCAGTGCCCGACGAAGGAATCACAAGGTCATCTGGAGTTTACAATGCCAGCGACGGTAATTCCAACGAAGACCCGATAAGTCAACTCAACGTTCTATTTCTCCCCGTACAGAAAAGCGAATCGACGCAATCGCACCATACGCGTGCACGTAAACAACTCTTCGCGTGGATCGTCCCATCGTCGAGAGACGTAAGTTTCATAGTAAGCCTTCGGCGTTTTACTCTCCGACGCGGGGATTCCACGACGAGAGAGAGAGTTTCGTGAGCGGGTTGACTCGGAAGAAACGCTACGACGGGTATTTCTATTATAGAACGCATCATCGCCACCCTTTACCAGTGCCCGACGAAGGAATCACAAGGTCATCTGGAGTTTACAATGCCAGCGACGGTAATTCCAACGAAGACCCGATAAGTCAACTCAACGTTCTATTTCTCCCCGTACAGAAAAGCGAATCGACGCAATCGCACCATACGCGTGCACGTAAACAACTCTTCGCGTGGATCGTCCCATCGTCGAGAGACGTAAGTTTTCATAGTATGAATTCGCGTTTTACTCTCCGACGCGGGGATTCCACGCCGAGAGAGAGTTTCGTGAGCGGGTTGACTCGGAAGAAACGCTACGACGGGTATTTCTATTATAGAACGCATCATCGCCACCCTTTACCAGTGCCCGACGAAGGAATCACAAGGTCATCTGGAGTTTACAATGCCAGCGACGGTAATTCCAACGAAGACCCGATAAGTCAACTCAACGTTCTATTACTCCCCGTACAGAAAAGCGAATCGACGCAATCGCACCATACGCGTGCACGTAACAACTCTTCGCGTGGATCGTCCCATCGTCGAGAGACGTAAGTTTCCATACTATGAATTCGCGTTTTACTCTCCGACGCGGGGATTCCACGACGAGAGAGTGTTTCGTGAGCGGGTTGACTCGGAAGAAACGCTACGACGGGTATTTCTATTATAGAACGCATCATCGCCACCCTTTACCAGTGCCCGACGAAGGAATCACAAGGTCATCTGGAGTTTACAATGCCAGCGACGGTAATTCCAACGAAGACCCGATAAGTCAACTCAACGTTCTATTGCTCCCCGTACAGAAAAGCGAATCGACGCAATCGCACCATACGCGTGCACGTAACAACTCTTCGCGTGGATCGTCCCATCGTCGAGAGACGTAAGTTTCATAAGTAAGCCTTCGGCGTTTTACTCTCCGACGCGGGGATTCCACGACGAGAGAGTGTTTCGTGGCGGTGACTAGGCCGAAACGCTACGACGGGTATTTCTATTATAGAACGAATCATCGCCACCCTTTACCAGTGCCCGACGAAGGAATCACAAGGTCATCTGGAGTTTACAATGCCAGCGACGGTAATTCCA
>NW_027475297.1:72500-82500 GCF_051020985.1 Nomia melanderi | reverse complement strand
TTAATAAGCGTTTTAAAATTATTTCAATGTTTAATCCATGCGTAAACATGACGTTTATTAACGTTTTTAACATTAAAAAAAATTACAAAAATTTATTTTTCGGAAAAAATGGAAAAAACCGATTCGTCGGAGCGAGGTGTCCAGCCCGTGCGGTAATTCCAGCAGGCGAATCGGACTTCCCGAAATTTTTCTAAGTCCCACGGTCGACACCAACTTTTTTAATAAGCGTTTTAAAATTATTTCAATGTTTAATCCATGCGTAAACATGACGTTTATTAACGTTTTTAACATTAAAAAAAATTACAAAAATTTATTTTTCGGAAAAAATGGAAAAAACCGATTCGTCGGAGCGAGGTGTCCAGCCCGTGCGGTAATTCCAGCAGGCGAATCGGACTTCCCGAAATTTTTCTAAGTCCCACGGTCGACACCAACTTTTTTAATAAGCGTTTTAAAATTATTTCAATGTTTAATCCATGCGTAAACATGACGTTTATTAACGTTTTTAACATTAAAAAAAATTACAAAAATTTATTTTTCGGAAAAAATGGAAAAAACCGATTCGTCGGAGCGAGGTGTCCAGCCCGTGCGGTAATTCCAGCAGGCGAATCGGACTTCCCGAAATTTTTCTAAGTCCCACGGTCGACACCAACTTTTTTAATAAGCGTTTTAAAATTATTTCAATGTTTAATCCATGCGTAAACATGACGTTTATTAACGTTTTTAACATTAAAAAAAATTACAAAAATTTATTTTTCGGAAAAAATGGAAAAAACCGATTCGTCGGAGCGAGGTGTCCAGCCCGTGCGGTAATTCCAGCAGGCGAATCGGACTTCCCGAAATTTTTCTAAGTCCCACGGTCGACACCAACTTTTTTAATAAGCGTTTTAAAATTATTTCAATGTTTAATCCATGCGTAAACATGACGTTTATTAACGTTTTTAACATTAAAAAAAATTACAAAAATTTATTTTTCGGAAAAAATGGAAAAAACCGATTCGTCGGAGCGAGGTGTCCAGCCCGTGCGGTAATTCCAGCAGGCGAATCGGACTTCCCGAAATTTTTCTAAGTCCCACGGTCGACACCAACTTTTTTAATAAGCGTTTTAAAATTATTTCAATGTTTAATCCATGCGTAAACATGACGTTTATTAACGTTTTTAACATTAAAAAAAATTACAAAAATTTATTTTTCGGAAAAAATGGAAAAAACCGATTCGTCGGAGCGAGGTGTCCAGCCCGTGCGGTAATTCCAGCAGGCGAATCGGACTTCCCGAAATTTTTCTAAGTCCCACGGTCGACACCAACTTTTTTAATAAGCGTTTTAAAATTATTTCAATGTTTAATCCATGCGTAAACATGACGTTTATTAACGTTTTTAACATTAAAAAAAATTACAAAAATTTATTTTTCGAAAAAAATGGAAAAAACCGATTCGTCGGAGCGAGGTGTCCAGCCCGTGCGGTAATTCCAGCAGGCGAATCGGACTTCCCGAAATTTTTCTAAGTCCCACGGTCGACACCAACTTTTTTAATAAGCGTTTTAAAATTATTTCAATGTTTAATCCATGCGTAAACATGACGTTTATTAACGTTTTTAACATTAAAAAAAATTACAAAAATTTATTTTTCGGAAAAAATGGAAAAAACCGATTCGTCGGAGCGAGGTGTCCAGCCCGTGCGGTAATTCCAGCAGGCGAATCGGACTTCCCGAAATTTTTCTAAGTCCCACGGTCGACACCAACTTTTTTAATAAGCGTTTTAAAATTATTTCAATGTTTAATCCATGCGTAAACATGACGTTTATTAACGTTTTTAACATTAAAAAAAATTACAAAAATTTATTTTTCGGAAAAAATGGAAAAAACCGATTCGTCGGAGCGAGGTGTCCAGCCCGTGCGGTAATTCCAGCAGGCGAATCGGACTTCCCGAAATTTTTCTAAGTCCCACGGTCGACACCAACTTTTTTAATAAGCGTTTTAAAATTATTTCAATGTTTAATCCATGCGTAAACATGACGTTTATTAACGTTTTTAACATTAAAAAAAATTACAAAAATTTATTTTTCGGAAAAAATGGAAAAAACCGATTCGTCGGAGCGAGGTGTCCAGCCCGTGCGGTAATTCCAGCAGGCGAATCGGACTTCCCGAAATTTTTCTAAGTCCCACGGTCGACACCAACTTTTTTAATAAGCGTTTTAAAATTATTTCAATGTTTAATCCATGCGTAAACATGACGTTTATTAACGTTTTTAACATTAAAAAAAATTACAAAAATTTATTTTTCGGAAAAAATGGAAAAAACCGATTCGTCGGAGCGAGGTGTCCAGCCCGTGCGGTAATTCCAGCAGGCGAATCGGACTTCCCGAAATTTTTCTAAGTCCCACGGTCGACACCAACTTTTTTAATAAGCGTTTTAAAATTATTTCAATGTTTAATCCATGCGTAAACATGACGTTTATTAACGTTTTTAACATTAAAAAAAATTACAAAAATTTATTTTTCGGAAAAAATGGAAAAAACCGATTCGTCGGAGCGAGGTGTCCAGCCCGTGCGGTAATTCCAGCAGGCGAATCGGACTTCCCGAAATTTTTCTAAGTCCCACGGTCGACACCAACTTTTTTAATAAGCGTTTTAAAATTATTTCAATGTTTAATCCATGCGTAAACATGACGTTTATTAACGTTTTTAACATTAAAAAAAATTACAAAAATTTATTTTTCGGAAAAAATGGAAAAAACCGATTCGTCGGAGCGAGGTGTCCAGCCCGTGCGGTAATTCCAGCAGGCGAATCGGACTTCCCGAAATTTTTCTAAGTCCCACGGTCGACACCAACTTTTTTAATAAGCGTTTTAAAATTATTTCAATGTTTAATCCATGCGTAAACATGACGTTTATTAACGTTTTTAACATTAAAAAAAATTACAAAAATTTATTTTTCGGAAAAAATGGAAAAAACCGATTCGTCGGAGCGAGGTGTCCAGCCCGTGCGGTAATTCCAGCAGGCGAATCGGACTTCCCGAAATTTTTCTAAGTCCCACGGTCGACACCAACTTTTTTAATAAGCGTTTTAAAATTATTTCAATGTTTAATCCATGCGTAAACATGACGTTTATTAACGTTTTTAACATTAAAAAAAATTACAAAAATTTATTTTTCGAAAAAAATGGAAAAAACCGATTCGTCGGAGCGAGGTGTCCAGCCCGTGCGGTAATTCCAGCAGGCGAATCGGACTTCCCGAAATTTTTCTAAGTCCCACGGTCGACACCAACTTTTTTAATAAGCGTTTTAAAATTATTTCAATGTTTAATCCATGCGTAAACATGACGTTTATTAACGTTTTTAACATTAAAAAAAATTACAAAAATTTATTTTTCGGAAAAAATGGAAAAAACCGATTCGTCGGAGCGAGGTGTCCAGCCCGTGCGGTAATTCCAGCAGGCGAATCGGACTTCCCGAAATTTTTCTAAGTCCCACGGTCGACACCAACTTTTTTAATAAGCGTTTTAAAATTATTTCAATGTTTAATCCATGCGTAAACATGACGTTTATTAACGTTTTTAACATTAAAAAAAATTACAAAAATTTATTTTTCGGAAAAAATGGAAAAAACCGATTCGTCGGAGCGAGGTGTCCAGCCCGTGCGGTAATTCCAGCAGGCGAATCGGACTTCCCGAAATTTTTCTAAGTCCCACGGTCGACACCAACTTTTTTAATAAGCGTTTTAAAATTATTTCAATGTTTAATCCATGCGTAAACATGACGTTTATTAACGTTTTTAACATTAAAAAAAATTACAAAAATTTATTTTTCGAAAAAAATGGAAAAAACCGATTCGTCGGAGCGAGGTGTCCAGCCCGTGCGGTAATTCCAGCAGGCGAATCGGACTTCCCGAAATTTTTCTAAGTCCCACGGTCGACACCAACTTTTTTAATAAGCGTTTTAAAATTATTTCAATGTTTAATCCATGCGTAAACATGACGTTTATTAACGTTTTTAACATTAAAAAAAATTACAAAAATTTATTTTTCGGAAAAAATGGAAAAAACCGATTCGTCGGAGCGAGGTGTCCAGCCCGTGCGGTAATTCCAGCAGGCGAATCGGACTTCCCGAAATTTTTCTAAGTCCCACGGTCGACACCAACTTTTTTAATAAGCGTTTTAAAATTATTTCAATGTTTAATCCATGCGTAAACATGACGTTTATTAACGTTTTTAACATTAAAAAAAATTACAAAAATTTATTTTTCGGAAAAAATGGAAAAAACCGATTCGTCGGAGCGAGGTGTCCAGCCCGTGCGGTAATTCCAGCAGGCGAATCGGACTTCCCGAAATTTTTCTAAGTCCCACGGTCGACACCAACTTTTTTAATAAGCGTTTTAAAATTATTTCAATGTTTAATCCATGCGTAAACATGACGTTTATTAACGTTTTTAACATTAAAAAAAATTACAAAAATTTATTTTTCGGAAAAAATGGAAAAAACCGATTCGTCGGAGCGAGGTGTCCAGCCCGTGCGGTAATTCCAGCAGGCGAATCGGACTTCCCGAAATTTTTCTAAGTCCCACGGTCGACACCAACTTTTTTAATAAGCGTTTTAAAATTATTTCAATGTTTAATCCATGCGTAAACATGACGTTTATTAACGTTTTTAACATTAAAAAAAATTACAAAAATTTATTTTTCGGAAAAAATGGAAAAAACCGATTCGTCGGAGCGAGGTGTCCAGCCCGTGCGGTAATTCCAGCAGGCGAATCGGACTTCCCGAAATTTTTCTAAGTCCCACGGTCGACACCAACTTTTTTAATAAGCGTTTTAAAATTATTTCAATGTTTAATCCATGCGTAAACATGACGTTTATTAACGTTTTTAACATTAAAAAAAATTACAAAAATTTATTTTTCGGAAAAAATGGAAAAAACCGATTCGTCGGAGCGAGGTGTCCAGCCCGTGCGGTAATTCCAGCAGGCGAATCGGACTTCCCGAAATTTTTCTAAGTCCCACGGTCGACACCAACTTTTTTAATAAGCGTTTTAAAATTATTTCAATGTTTAATCCATGCGTAAACATGACGTTTATTAACGTTTTTAACATTAAAAAAAATTACAAAAATTTATTTTTCGGAAAAAATGGAAAAAACCGATTCGTCGGAGCGAGGTGTCCAGCCCGTGCGGTAATTCCAGCAGGCGAATCGGACTTCCCGAAATTTTTCTAAGTCCCACGGTCGACACCAACTTTTTTAATAAGCGTTTTAAAATTATTTCAATGTTTAATCCATGCGTAAACATGACGTTTATTAACGTTTTTAACATTAAAAAAAATTACAAAAATTTATTTTTCGGAAAAAATGGAAAAAACCGATTCGTCGGAGCGAGGTGTCCAGCCCGTGCGGTAATTCCAGCAGGCGAATCGGACTTCCCGAAATTTTTCTAAGTCCCACGGTCGACACCAACTTTTTTAATAAGCGTTTTAAAATTATTTCAATGTTTAATCCATGCGTAAACATGACGTTTATTAACGTTTTTAACATTAAAAAAAATTACAAAAATTTATTTTTCGGAAAAAATGGAAAAAACCGATTCGTCGGAGCGAGGTGTCCAGCCCGTGCGGTAATTCCAGCAGGCGAATCGGACTTCCCGAAATTTTTCTAAGTCCCACGGTCGACACCAACTTTTTTAATAAGCGTTTTAAAATTATTTCAATGTTTAATCCATGCGTAAACATGACGTTTATTAACGTTTTTAACATTAAAAAAAATTACAAAAATTTATTTTTCGGAAAAAATGGAAAAAACCGATTCGTCGGAGCGAGGTGTCCAGCCCGTGCGGTAATTCCAGCAGGCGAATCGGACTTCCCGAAATTTT
This sequence comes from Nomia melanderi, assembly GCF_051020985.1. NCBI lineage: Eukaryota > Metazoa > Arthropoda > Insecta > Hymenoptera > Halictidae > Nomia > Nomia melanderi. The sequence goes on along the minus strand of NW_027475297.1, from coordinate 76,643 downwards.
TCTAAGTCCCACGGTCGACACCAACTTTTTTAATAAGCGTTTTAAAATTATTTCAATGTTTAATCCATGCGTAAACATGACGTTTATTAACGTTTTTAACATTAAAAAAAATTACAAAAATTTATTTTTCGGAAAAAATGGAAAAAACCGATTCGTCGGAGCGAGGTGTCCAGCCCGTGCGGTAATTCCAGCAGGCGAATCGGACTTCCCGAAATTTTTCTAAGTCCCACGGTCGACACCAACTTTTTTAATAAGCGTTTTAAAATTATTTCAATGTTTAATCCATGCGTAAACATGACGTTTATTAACGTTTTTAACATTAAAAAAAATTACAAAAATTTATTTTTCGGAAAAAATGGAAAAAACCGATTCGTCGGAGCGAGGTGTCCAGCCCGTGCGGTAATTCCAGCAGGCGAATCGGACTTCCCGAAATTTTTCTAAGTCCCACGGTCGACACCAACTTTTTTAATAAGCGTTTTAAAATTATTTCAATGTTTAATCCATGCGTAAACATGACGTTTATTAACGTTTTTAACATTAAAAAAAATTACAAAAATTTATTTTTCGAAAAAAATGGAAAAAACCGATTCGTCGGAGCGAGGTGTCCAGCCCGTGCGGTAATTCCAGCAGGCGAATCGGACTTCCCGAAATTTTTCTAAGTCCCACGGTCGACACCAACTTTTTTAATAAGCGTTTTAAAATTATTTCAATGTTTAATCCATGCGTAAACATGACGTTTATTAACGTTTTTAACATTAAAAAAAATTACAAAAATTTATTTTTCGGAAAAAATGGAAAAAACCGATTCGTCGGAGCGAGGTGTCCAGCCCGTGCGGTAATTCCAGCAGGCGAATCGGACTTCCCGAAATTTTTCTAAGTCCCACGGTCGACACCAACTTTTTTAATAAGCGTTTTAAAATTATTTCAATGTTTAATCCATGCGTAAACATGACGTTTATTAACGTTTTTAACATTAAAAAAAATTACAAAAATTTATTTTTCGGAAAAAATGGAAAAAACCGATTCGTCGGAGCGAGGTGTCCAGCCCGTGCGGTAATTCCAGCAGGCGAATCGGACTTCCCGAAATTTTTCTAAGTCCCACGGTCGACACCAACTTTTTTAATAAGCGTTTTAAAATTATTTCAATGTTTAATCCATGCGTAAACATGACGTTTATTAACGTTTTTAACATTAAAAAAAATTACAAAAATTTATTTTTCGGAAAAAATGGAAAAAACCGATTCGTCGGAGCGAGGTGTCCAGCCCGTGCGGTAATTCCAGCAGGCGAATCGGACTTCCCGAAATTTTTCTAAGTCCCACGGTCGACACCAACTTTTTTAATAAGCGTTTTAAAATTATTTCAATGTTTAATCCATGCGTAAACATGACGTTTATTAACGTTTTTAACATTAAAAAAAATTACAAAAATTTATTTTTCGGAAAAAATGGAAAAAACCGATTCGTCGGAGCGAGGTGTCCAGCCCGTGCGGTAATTCCAGCAGGCGAATCGGACTTCCCGAAATTTTTCTAAGTCCCACGGTCGACACCAACTTTTTTAATAAGCGTTTTAAAATTATTTCAATGTTTAATCCATGCGTAAACATGACGTTTATTAACGTTTTTAACATTAAAAAAAATTACAAAAATTTATTTTTCAAAAAAAATGGAAAAAACCGATTCGTCGGAGCGAGGTGTCCAGCCCGTGCGGTAATTCCAGCAGGCGAATCGGACTTCCCGAAATTTTTCTAAGTCCCACGGTCGACACCAACTTTTTTAATAAGCGTTTTAAAATTATTTCAATGTTTAATCCATGCGTAAACATGACGTTTATTAACGTTTTTAACATTAAAAAAAATTACAAAAATTTATTTTTCGGAAAAAATGGAAAAAACCGATTCGTCGGAGCGAGGTGTCCAGCCCGTGCGGTAATTCCAGCAGGCGAATCGGACTTCCCGAAATTTTTCTAAGTCCCACGGTCGACACCAACTTTTTTAATAAGCGTTTTAAAATTATTTCAATGTTTAATCCATGCGTAAACATGACGTTTATTAACGTTTTTAACATTAAAAAAAATTACAAAAATTTATTTTTCGGAAAAAATGGAAAAAACCGATTCGTCGGAGCGAGGTGTCCAGCCCGTGCGGTAATTCCAGCAGGCGAATCGGACTTCCCGAAATTTTTCTAAGTCCCACGGTCGACACCAACTTTTTTAATAAGCGTTTTAAAATTATTTCAATGTTTAATCCATGCGTAAACATGACGTTTATTAACGTTTTTAACATTAAAAAAAATTACAAAAATTTATTTTTCGGAAAAAATGGAAAAAACCGATTCGTCGGAGCGAGGTGTCCAGCCCGTGCGGTAATTCCAGCAGGCGAATCGGACTTCCCGAAATTTTTCTAAGTCCCACGGTCGACACCAACTTTTTTAATAAGCGTTTTAAAATTATTTCAATGTTTAATCCATGCGTAAACATGACGTTTATTAACGTTTTTAACATTAAAAAAAATTACAAAAATTTATTTTTCGGAAAAAATGGAAAAAACCGATTCGTCGGAGCGAGGTGTCCAGCCCGTGCGGTAATTCCAGCAGGCGAATCGGACTTCCCGAAATTTTTCTAAGTCCCACGGTCGACACCAACTTTTTTAATAAGCGTTTTAAAATTATTTCAATGTTTAATCCATGCGTAAACATGACGTTTATTAACGTTTTTAACATTAAAAAAAATTACAAAAATTTATTTTTCAAAAAAAATGGAAAAAACCGATTCGTCGGAGCGAGGTGTCCAGCCCGTGCGGTAATTCCAGCAGGCGAATCGGACTTCCCGAAATTTTTCTAAGTCCCACGGTCGACACCAACTTTTTTAATAAGCGTTTTAAAATTATTTCAATGTTTAATCCATGCGTAAACATGACGTTTATTAACGTTTTTAACATTAAAAAAAATTACAAAAATTTATTTTTCGGAAAAAATGGAAAAAACCGATTCGTCGGAGCGAGGTGTCCAGCCCGTGCGGTAATTCCAGCAGGCGAATCGGACTTCCCGAAATTTTTCTAAGTCCCACGGTCGACACCAACTTTTTTAATAAGCGTTTTAATTTCAAAATTTTTTTAATGTTTAATCCACGCATAAAAACGCAGTTTATTAACGTTTTTAACGTTGAGAAAATTGACAAAAATTTTTTTTTCACTGAAAATGGAAAAAATGTATCGGTCGATGCGGGCTGTCCAGGCCGTGCGGTAATTCCAGCCTGCGATCCGAGGTACTCGAAATTTTTCTAAGTCCGAACGGTCAAGAGTAAACTTTTTCATCACATATTTCAAAATTTTTTCAATGTTTAATCCACGCATAAAAACGCAGTTTATTAACGTTTTTAACGTTGAGAAAATTGACAAAAATTTTTTTTTCACTGAAAATGGAAAAAATGTATCGGTCGATGCGGGCTGTCCAGGCCGTGCGGTAATTCCAGCCGGCGATCCGAGGTACTCGAAATTTTTCTAAGTCCGAACGGTCAAGAGTAAACTTTTTCATCACATATTTCAAAATTTTTTCAATGTTTAATCCACGCATAAAAACGCAGTTTATTAACGTTTTTAACGTTGAGAAGATTGACAAAAATTTTTTTTTCACTGAAAATGGAAAAAATGTATCGGTCGATGCGGGCTGTCCAGGCCGTGCGGTAATTCCAGCCGGCGATCCGAGGTACTCGAAATTTTTCTAAGTCCGAACGGTCAAGAATAAACTTTTTGATTACATGTTTTAAAAATTTTTCAATGCTTAATCCGTGCATAAGAGTGCAGTTTATTAACGTTTTTAAGGTTGAAAAAATTGACAAAAATTTTTTTTTCTCTGAAAATGAAAAAAATGTATCGGTCGAAGCGGGCTGTCCAGGCCGCGCGGTAATGCCAGCAGGTCGAACGCGGCGACCCGAAATTTTTCTAAGTCCCTGCGGTCAAGAATAAACTTTTTTATTATGCGTTTTAAAAATTTTTCGGCGCTTAATCCATGGATAAAAAGGCAGCCCGAACACGTTTTTAACGTTGAAAAAATTGACCAAAATTTTTTTTTCACAAAAACTGCGAAAAACAGATCGACCGAATCTACTTTTCTCCGTCTCGCGGTAAGTCGAACCGGCCAAACCGG
>NW_027475297.1:60000-65000 GCF_051020985.1 Nomia melanderi | reverse complement strand
ATGGACCCTCCTGAACACTACATTTCCCTACGGCGGAACCGCGGGATTCAGTGCTGGGCTAATTCCTGTTCGCTCGCAGCTACTAAGGAAATCCTTGTTAGTTTCTTTTCCTCCGCTTAGTAATATGCTTAAATTCAGCGGGTAATCTCGCCTACTCTGAGGTCGTCGTGAACGTGAATTGTATGAAAATTCAATCGAATTTCATAAAAATCGCTCAAAGGCAAAAAAAACAAAGTCTAGAGGAGAGTGCGTTCGAACACAACATATTCATATTATAACGTATATAAATGATAAATATACCGCGACACGCGCGACTCCGTATCGTCGCGAAAAATCGTTCGCGAACGCGTCTTATGCGCCTCACCAGTGGTCTCTGCTGCGTCGCGTGTCTATATTCTCTTTTTACACTCTTCTCCTTCTTCTATCACATTTTACTCGATCGCGAAAAAGACTCTCGCTAGACGATCTCGCGCTCCGGTTAACTTTAACGCCCGTCCGAGAAGAATTTTCGGGGACTGGACGACCGAAGCGGATCTCGCGCGGTCTCGCGATCGACAGTGAAGAGAAGTGCAGAAGAGGAAAAGAAGACACGACAAACACACACCATGGGGCGACCGACGCGTTCGTTTCAACGCTTTCGCACAAAGTCGGCGGCGGTTATATATTTATATCATTATATTCCGGCGGACGGGACGCGACGTTCGAAAGCCTCGCCAAAGAGGAGCTCCTGCCTCTTCCTCTCTCTTTTCTACGAGAAAAGATAAACGTATTTTACGGGGATACGGAAACGTTACCACGTGGTGTCACACACGATCGTCCGTCTCTTCTCTATAGCAGAAACCGATAAAAATACACCTCCCGAAAGAGAGTATATGGTGATTCTTTTTATATATATATACATTTCGAAATACAACTGAACGTGGCGGAAGCGCACGGTGGTGGTCCAGCGAGGACACGCGACGACGGGGAATAAGAACTATTCGACCCGTTACGAATACGCATGCTCGTCCCGCACGATTTTAACACACACCGTGTTTTTCTCCAGTCGTCAAAGCGTTCGTGCGTCGAATTCGAAAAATAAAAAAAAAAGAAAAACACCTTTTCTCTCTCTCGGGGTAAAAGAGTCGATGTGTATTGTGTATAAAGGTTCTGCGAGAAGTCTCGTTTTGACGTGTGTTCCGCCGATAACGACGATCCTCCGAAACGGGGATACAGAAACGTTACACCTCACAACACGATCTCCGTCTCTTCTCTATAGCAGAAACCGATAAAAATACACCTCCCGAAAGAGAGTATATGGTGATTCTTTTTATATATATATATTTCGAAATTCAACTGAACGTGGCGGAAGCGCACGGTGGTGGTCCAGCGAGGACACGCGACGACGGGGAATAAGAACTATTCGACCCGTTACGAATACGCATGCTCGTCCCGCACGATTTTAACACACACCGTGTTTTTCTCCAGTCGTCAAAGCGTTCGTGCGTCGAATTCGAAAAATAAAAAAAAGAAATACACCTTTTCTCTCTCTCTCGGGGTAAAAAGAGTCGATGTGTATTGTGTATAAAGGTTCTGCTGCGAGAAGTCTCGTTTTGCCGTGTGTTTCGGTAACGACGATCCTCCGAAACGTACATCTCATTCGTAAGAGAGGAAGAAAACAATCTCCCTGGGGCCAGTCGGTAATATACCGACATACGACGTGTCGTGCACATCCGTCTCACGCACGGTATACAAAATATGAATAAAACGTGTGTAGTCTCTCTCTCTCTCGACTTCTTAATATTTTCTTTCACCTCTGACGCATCATTTCAGGTGACGTCGGGAGCGCGGGAAAAAAAATTTTTCTAAACACACGAAACCGTTCATCTCACGAACAGCCGAAAAAGTTGTCGCTCAGATCCATATCGCAGTGGAGCGGTATCCGCGGGCGGTCGTAATTGAACGACGCACGACGCCGCGAACACTCACGCGAGTCCATACAAACGATTCCGATCGTTTTGCAACAACTAGAACGTACACTGTCCGTGAAATTCACAGAATTTTCGCGTGTCCGCGACAAACGCCGACGAGACACCCATCGTTCGCTCGTACGTAGCATCCTTCTCTTAACCCGACTCAGAGACGTTCTTTGCGCCCTTCGGTAAAAAAACGTTCGATCCGAAGAGGTGAACGACGGCGGGGATTTGACAGAGCTACGCAAGCAGTGTATGGTACGTAAACGACCCTCAGCCAGGCGTGGTCCAGGAATTGTATCCGTGGACCGCAATGTGCGTTCGAAATGTCGATGTTCATGTGTCCTGCAGTTCACACGTTGACGCGCAATTAGCTGCGTTCTTCATCGACCCACGAGCCAAGTGATCCACCGTTCAGGGTAATCGTATAAATTTTATATTTCACATATATAATTTTATTCTCATTTGTTCGACCTAATATCTCTCTTCTTTCAAAGAGAAGATAAAAGTTGATACCTGAATCTCCGACCAGCGCGCGAAGGAGATTCAGGCGTCGCCTTGGAGACGACACCGAAGCCTTTCGAGACGAAAAACGTTCAAGTAATATGTATATATTTCTCGACGTTCCGGGCGTATAGTGCATTCAAAAACCCGCGAAAGACGCAGAAGACTCGCACGCGTGGAAACGACGGGGATATATTTTGTATCCTACCCGATACTGAATCCATCGCGTGCAGTCGACCCTCGCGTTCTTCCGATCAGACGCATCTATTGTTGCGCGCATGTTTTCGCGTCGCATCGCGCGAAACGTTGCACGAATCGTACCGATCGATCGATTGAAAGCAAATAATGAAAAAAGACTTCACAGCTGGCTCTTTGCCGGTCATTCGTCCCATGTTATCTCTTGCCGCGAAATTGGCGCGCAAGAGTTGGGTGTCAGACGCGCGGCTTTAAAACGAGCTTCACGGCCGGTCCCTTCGTTACCGCTTTCGTTCTTTCTCTCGGAACGACCATGAACGAACACGACGAGCGACGCTACGGCATACACACGTCCACGGATTCGATTAAAAAAACAGACTTCACAGCTGGCTCTTTGCCGGTCATTCGTCCCATATTATCTCTTGCCGCGAAATTGGCGCGCAAGAGTTGGGTGTCAGACGCACGGCTTTAAAACGAGCTTCACGGCCGGTCCTCTCAATTCCGTGTACGGTACACGCAAGATGCGGGTTCCACTTCCAGACTACCCGGTCCCTTCTCTCTACGAGAATCGATAGTAGAAGAACGGCTCGAAAACGCGTCTCAGAGACTAGGGGAAAAGAAGCGGTATGCGAGCGAAACGAAAACGCATTATGGAAACGTCGCGAAACAATGTTCGACGGTTGCTCGGTTCCAATCGTGCGGCCGTTTCAATTTCTCGTGCGCTTCACCGTCCCTCCGTAACTCTGGCCGATCGCGTATACCGAAGAGCCGACACGCGCAAAAACCACAGGCATTGTATACTGTGTATATATATATATATGTTACAGTCACAGCCTTCGCGCGTTTTACTCTCCGACGCGGGGTTTCCACGACGAAAGAGAGACAGTTTCGTGGCGGGTGACTCGGCCGAATCGCTACGACGGGTATTTCTATTATAGAACGAATCATCGCCACCCTTTACCAGTGCCCGACGAAGGAATCACAAGGTCATCTGGAGTTTACAATGCCAGCGACGGTAATTCCAACGAAGACCCGATAAGTCAACTCATCGTTCTATTTCTCCCCGTACAGAAAAGCGAATCGACGCTAATGCACCTCGCGCAAGCACGAACGTTCTCTTCGCGTGGATCGTCCCATCGTCCAAAGATGTAAAGACGCATTGGAGATCGTGGTCTCTGGCGGGCTCATTGCACGCCCCACTGCATATCTTTCCTCGAATCGAGAATGATTCGTCCACTAAGGCTGCGAAACTACGCGTCGAGGAAACTAGGGGAAAGAAGCGGGATGCGAGCGAAACGACAATACATTATGGAAACGTCGCGAAACAATGTTCGGCGGTTGCTCGTTTCCTCCTGCGGACGTTTCATTGCTCGGGCGCTTCACGTCCCTCCGTAACCTTCGCGCGATCGCGTGCCCCGGAGAGCCGGCAACCGGTGAACCACAGGCGTATAAACTATAGTCTTCTATAGCAAGCCTTCGGCGGTTACTCTCCGACGCGGGGATTCCACGACGAGAGAGAATTTCGTGGCGGGTGACATCGGTCGAAACGCTACGACGGGTATTTCTATTATAGAACGAATCATCGCCACCCTTTACCAGTGCCCGACGAAGGAATCACAAGGTCATCTGGAGTTTACAATGCCAGCGACGGTAATTCCAACGAAGACCCGATAAGTCAACTCATCGTTCTATTTCTCCCCGTACAGACAAGCGAATCAACGCTATCGCACCTCACGCATGCACGAACGTTCTCTTCGCGTGAATCGTCCCATCGTCGAAAGATATAGCCGCTTGGAGATCGTGGCCCATCAAGTTCTTCCGTAACTCCTGCGCGATCGCGTACCCCGGAGAGCAGGCAACCGGTGAACCACAGGCGTATAAACTATAGTCTTCTATAGCAAGCCTTCGCGTTTACTCTACGACGCGGGGATTCCACGACGAGAGAGATTTTCGTGGCGGGTGACACGGCCGAATCGCTACGACGGGTATTTCTATTATAGAACGAATCATCGCCACCCTTTACCAGTGCCCGACGAAGGAATCACAAGGTCATCTGGAGTTTACAATGCCAGCGACGGTAATTCCAACGAAGACCCGATAAGTCAACTCATCGTTCTATTTCTCCCCGTACAGAAAAGCGAATCGGCGCTATCGCACCTCACGCAAGCAGGAATGATCTCTTCGCGTGGATCGTCCCATCGTCGAAAGATGTAAGACGTACAGAAATCGTGGTCCATCACGATTATTCGTAACTCTCCGAGTCGCGTATCTGAGAGTAGGGCAAACGGAGAACCACAGGCATAAATAATACTATATATTTCTTATATAGTTAGCCTTCGCGTTTTACTC
>NW_027475297.1:42500-55000 GCF_051020985.1 Nomia melanderi | reverse complement strand
CCCGTGGTCATGCTGTGTAGAGAAAAATTCGCAACGGAACGCGGTACAGAACAGTCGAGGAATGGACCTCGAGGAGCTGAACGACTGCTTCTCGACCGAGATCGTAGAATAGCCGCTCGCCCGCCGCTGCGCCGACCGGTCCGCTCGAACCGACGTGCTCTCTTATAGTAACCAAACGGGCGGCCGCGACGACCGCGGCGCCGGCCGCTCAGCACGGGCGCTTATGGTGGTAAACTGCCGCGCGTACAGACCAACCGGCCGGGCTGCTGGTACTTAGCCGCTGAAACTATGGTCGATTCGAACATATATTAACATACGATTTTTATTCGATAAATCGTTATTGTACATATTAAACGTTAGTTTCCACCGAAAGAAAAATTTTTTAGAATTTTTTTTTTCCAAAAATTGCAAGAGTAAACTTTTTTAATATTCGATTTAAAAATTTTTAAATGCTTAATCCTTACATTAAACTACTGGGAGAACTCAGAAATCATAATGAAAAAAATTACAAAAATTTATTTTTCTCAGAAACTCCGAAAAACAGAGTGGTCGAATCCGTGCAAGCCGGAATTTTTCTAAGTCCCCACGGTCAAGAGTAAACTTTTTTAATAAGCGTTTTAAAATTATTTCAATGTTTAATCCATGCGTAAACATGACGTTTATTAACGTTTTTAACATTAAAAAAAATTACAAAAATTTATTTTTCAAAAAAAATGGAAAAAACCGATTCGTCGGAGCGAGGTGTCCAGCCCGTGCGGTAATTCCAGCAGGCGAATCGGACTTCCCGAAATTTTTCTAAGTCCCACGGTCGACACCAACTTTTTTAATAAGCGTTTTAAAATTATTTCAATGTTTAATCCATGCGTAAACATGAAGTTTATTAACGTTTTTAACATTAAAAAAAATTACAAAAATTTATTTTTCGGAAAAAATGGAAAAAACCGATTCGTCAGAGCGAGGTGTCCAGCCCGTGCGGTAATTCCAGCAGGCGAATCGGACTTCCCGAAATTTTTCTAAGTCCCACGGTCGACACCAACTTTTTTAATAAGCGTTTTAAAATTATTTCAATGTTTAATCCATGCGTAAACATGACGTTTATTAACGTTTTTAACATTAAAAAAAATTACAAAAATTTATTTTTCGGAAAAAATGGAAAAAACCGATTCGTCGGAGCGAGGTGTCCAGCCCGTGCGGTAATTCCAGCAGGCGAATCGGACTTCCCGAAATTTTTCTAAGTCCCACGGTCGACACCAACTTTTTTAATAAGCGTTTTAAAATTATTTCAATGTTTAATCCATGCGTAAACATGAAGTTTATTAACGTTTTTAACATTAAAAAAAATTACAAAAATTTATTTTTCGGAAAAAATGGAAAAAACCGATTCGTCGGAGCGAGGTGTCCAGCCCGTGCGGTAATTCCAGCAGGCGAATCGGACTTCCCGAAATTTTTCTAAGTCCCACGGTCGACACCAACTTTTTTAATAAGCGTTTTAAAATTATTTCAATGTTTAATCCATGCGTAAACATGACGTTTATTAACGTTTTTAACATTAAAAAAAATTACAAAAATTTATTTTTCGGAAAAAATGGAAAAAACCGATTCGTCGGAGCGAGGTGTCCAGCCCGTGCGGTAATTCCAGCAGGCGAATCGGACTTCCCGAAATTTTTCTAAGTCCCACGGTCGACACCAACTTTTTTAATAAGCGTTTTAAAATTATTTCAATGTTTAATCCATGCGTAAACATGACGTTTATTAACGTTTTTAACATTAAAAAAAATTACAAAAATTTATTTTTCGGAAAAAATGGAAAAAACCGATTCGTCGGAGCGAGGTGTCCAGCCCGTGCGGTAATTCCAGCAGGCGAATCGGACTTCCCGAAATTTTTCTAAGTCCCACGGTCGACACCAACTTTTTTAATAAGCGTTTTAAAATTATTTCAATGTTTAATCCATGCGTAAACATGAAGTTTATTAACGTTTTTAACATTAAAAAAAATTACAAAAATTTATTTTTCGGAAAAAATGGAAAAAACCGATTCGTCGGAGCGAGGTGTCCAGCCCGTGCGGTAATTCCAGCAGGCGAATCGGACTTCCCGAAATTTTTCTAAGTCCCACGGTCGACACCAACTTTTTTAATAAGCGTTTTAAAATTATTTCAATGTTTAATCCATGCGTAAACATGACGTTTATTAACGTTTTTAACATTAAAAAAAATTACAAAAATTTATTTTTCGGAAAAAATGGAAAAAACCGATTCGTCGGAGCGAGGTGTCCAGCCCGTGCGGTAATTCCAGCAGGCGAATCGGACTTCCCGAAATTTTTCTAAGTCCCACGGTCGACACCAACTTTTTTAATAAGCGTTTTAAAATTATTTCAATGTTTAATCCATGCGTAAACATGACGTTTATTAACGTTTTTAACATTAAAAAAAATTACAAAAATTTATTTTTCGGAAAAAATGGAAAAAACCGATTCGTCGGAGCGAGGTGTCCTGCCCGTGCGGTAATTCCAGCAGGCGAATCGGACTTCCCGAAATTTTTCTAAGTCCCACGGTCGACACCAACTTTTTTAATAAGCGTTTTAAAATTATTTCAATGTTTAATCCATGCGTAAACATGACGTTTATTAACGTTTTTAACATTAAAAAAAATTACAAAAATTTATTTTTCAAAAAAAATGGAAAAAACCGATTCGTCGGAGCGAGGTGTCCAGCCCGTGCGGTAATTCCAGCAGGCGAATCGGACTTCCCGAAATTTTTCTAAGTCCCACGGTCGACACCAACTTTTTTAATAAGCGTTTTAAAATTATTTCAATGTTTAATCCATGCGTAAACATGAAGTTTATTAACGTTTTTAACATTAAAAAAAATTACAAAAATTTATTTTTCGGAAAAAATGGAAAAAACCGATTCGTCAGAGCGAGGTGTCCAGCCCGTGCGGTAATTCCAGCAGGCGAATCGGACTTCCCGAAATTTTTCTAAGTCCCACGGTCGACACCAACTTTTTTAATAAGCGTTTTAAAATTATTTCAATGTTTAATCCATGCGTAAACATGACGTTTATTAACGTTTTTAACATTAAAAAAAATTACAAAAATTTATTTTTCGGAAAAAATGGAAAAAACCGATTCGTCGGAGCGAGGTGTCCAGCCCGTGCGGTAATTCCAGCAGGCGAATCGGACTTCCCGAAATTTTTCTAAGTCCCACGGTCGACACCAACTTTTTTAATAAGCGTTTTAAAATTATTTCAATGTTTAATCCATGCGTAAACATGAAGTTTATTAACGTTTTTAACATTAAAAAAAATTACAAAAATTTATTTTTCGGAAAAAATGGAAAAAACCGATTCGTCGGAGCGAGGTGTCCAGCCCGTGCGGTAATTCCAGCAGGCGAATCGGACTTCCCGAAATTTTTCTAAGTCCCACGGTCGACACCAACTTTTTTAATAAGCGTTTTAAAATTATTTCAATGTTTAATCCATGCGTAAACATGACGTTTATTAACGTTTTTAACATTAAAAAAAATTACAAAAATTTATTTTTCGGAAAAAATGGAAAAAACCGATTCGTCGGAGCGAGGTGTCCAGCCCGTGCGGTAATTCCAGCAGGCGAATCGGACTTCCCGAAATTTTTCTAAGTCCCACGGTCGACACCAACTTTTTTAATAAGCGTTTTAAAATTATTTCAATGTTTAATCCATGCGTAAACATGACGTTTATTAACGTTTTTAACATTAAAAAAAATTACAAAAATTTATTTTTCGGAAAAAATGGAAAAAACCGATTCGTCGGAGCGAGGTGTCCAGCCCGTGCGGTAATTCCAGCAGGCGAATCGGACTTCCCGAAATTTTTCTAAGTCCCACGGTCGACACCAACTTTTTTAATAAGCGTTTTAAAATTATTTCAATGTTTAATCCATGCGTAAACATGAAGTTTATTAACGTTTTTAACATTAAAAAAAATTACAAAAATTTATTTTTCGGAAAAAATGGAAAAAACCGATTCGTCGGAGCGAGGTGTCCAGCCCGTGCGGTAATTCCAGCAGGCGAATCGGACTTCCCGAAATTTTTCTAAGTCCCACGGTCGACACCAACTTTTTTAATAAGCGTTTTAAAATTATTTCAATGTTTAATCCATGCGTAAACATGACGTTTATTAACGTTTTTAACATTAAAAAAAATTACAAAAATTTATTTTTCGGAAAAAATGGAAAAAACCGATTCGTCGGAGCGAGGTGTCCAGCCCGTGCGGTAATTCCAGCAGGCGAATCGGACTTCCCGAAATTTTTCTAAGTCCCACGGTCGACACCAACTTTTTTAATAAGCGTTTTAAAATTATTTCAATGTTTAATCCATGCGTAAACATGACGTTTATTAACGTTTTTAACATTAAAAAAAATTACAAAAATTTATTTTTCGGAAAAAATGGAAAAAACCGATTCGTCGGAGCGAGGTGTCCTGCCCGTGCGGTAATTCCAGCAGGCGAATCGGACTTCCCGAAATTTTTCTAAGTCCCACGGTCGACACCAACTTTTTTAATAAGCGTTTTAAAATTATTTCAATGTTTAATCCATGCGTAAACATGACGTTTATTAACGTTTTTAACATTAAAAAAAATTACAAAAATTTATTTTTCGGAAAAAATGGAAAAAACCGATTCGTCGGAGCGAGGTGTCCAGCCCGTGCGGTAATTCCAGCAGGCGAATCGGACTTCCCGAAATTTTTCTAAGTCCCACGGTCGACACCAACTTTTTTAATAAGCGTTTTAAAATTATTTCAATGTTTAATCCATGCGTAAACATGAAGTTTATTAACGTTTTTAACATTAAAAAAAATTACAAAAATTTATTTTTCGGAAAAAATGGAAAAAACCGATTCGTCGGAGCGAGGTGTCCAGCCCGTGCGGTAATTCCAGCAGGCGAATCGGACTTCCCGAAATTTTTCTAAGTCCCACGGTCGACACCAACTTTTTTAATAAGCGTTTTAAAATTATTTCAATGTTTAATCCATGCGTAAACATGACGTTTATTAACGTTTTTAACATTAAAAAAAATTACAAAAATTTATTTTTCGGAAAAAATGGAAAAAACCGATTCGTCGGAGCGAGGTGTCCAGCCCGTGCGGTAATTCCAGCAGGCGAATCGGACTTCCCGAAATTTTTCTAAGTCCCACGGTCGACACCAACTTTTTTAATAAGCGTTTTAAAATTATTTCAATGTTTAATCCATGCGTAAACATGACGTTTATTAACGTTTTTAACATTAAAAAAAATTACAAAAATTTATTTTTCGGAAAAAATGGAAAAAACCGATTCGTCGGAGCGAGGTGTCCAGCCCGTGCGGTAATTCCAGCAGGCGAATCGGACTTCCCGAAATTTTTCTAAGTCCCACGGTCGACACCAACTTTTTTAATAAGCGTTTTAAAATTATTTCAATGTTTAATCCATGCGTAAACATGAAGTTTATTAACGTTTTTAACATTAAAAAAAATTACAAAAATTTATTTTTCGGAAAAAATGGAAAAAACCGATTCGTCGGAGCGAGGTGTCCAGCCCGTGCGGTAATTCCAGCAGGCGAATCGGACTTCCCGAAATTTTTCTAAGTCCCACGGTCGACACCAACTTTTTTAATAAGCGTTTTAAAATTATTTCAATGTTTAATCCATGCGTAAACATGAAGTTTATTAACGTTTTTAACATTAAAAAAAATTACAAAAATTTATTTTTCGGAAAAAATGGAAAAAACCGATTCGTCGGAGCGAGGTGTCCAGCCCGTGCGGTAATTCCAGCAGGCGAATCGGACTTCCCGAAATTTTTCTAAGTCCCACGGTCGACACCAACTTTTTTAATAAGCGTTTTAAAATTATTTCAATGTTTAATCCATGCGTAAACATGACGTTTATTAACGTTTTTAACATTAAAAAAAATTACAAAAATTTATTTTTCGGAAAAAATGGAAAAAACCGATTCGTCGGAGCGAGGTGTCCAGCCCGTGCGGTAATTCCAGCAGGCGAATCGGACTTCCCGAAATTTTTCTAAGTCCCACGGTCGACACCAACTTTTTTAATAAGCGTTTTAAAATTATTTCAATGTTTAATCCATGCGTAAACATGACGTTTATTAACGTTTTTAACATTAAAAAAAATTACAAAAATTTATTTTTCGGAAAAAATGGAAAAAACCGATTCGTCGGAGCGAGGTGTCCAGCCCGTGCGGTAATTCCAGCAGGCGAATCGGACTTCCCGAAATTTTTCTAAGTCCCACGGTCGACACCAACTTTTTTAATAAGCGTTTTAAAATTATTTCAATGTTTAATCCATGCGTAAACATGAAGTTTATTAACGTTTTTAACATTAAAAAAAATTACAAAAATTTATTTTTCGGAAAAAATGGAAAAAACCGATTCGTCGGAGCGAGGTGTCCAGCCCGTGCGGTAATTCCAGCAGGCGAATCGGACTTCCCGAAATTTTTCTAAGTCCCACGGTCGACACCAACTTTTTTAATAAGCGTTTTAAAATTATTTCAATGTTTAATCCATGCGTAAACATGACGTTTATTAACGTTTTTAACATTAAAAAAAATTACAAAAATTTATTTTTCGGAAAAAATGGAAAAAACCGATTCGTCGGAGCGAGGTGTCCAGCCCGTGCGGTAATTCCAGCAGGCGAATCGGACTTCCCGAAATTTTTCTAAGTCCCACGGTCGACACCAACTTTTTTAATAAGCGTTTTAAAATTATTTCAATGTTTAATCCATGCGTAAACATGACGTTTATTAACGTTTTTAACATTAAAAAAAATTACAAAAATTTATTTTTCGGAAAAAATGGAAAAAACCGATTCGTCGGAGCGAGGTGTCCAGCCCGTGCGGTAATTCCAGCAGGCGAATCGGACTTCCCGAAATTTTTCTAAGTCCCACGGTCGACACCAACTTTTTTAATAAGCGTTTTAAAATTATTTCAATGTTTAATCCATGCGTAAACATGACGTTTATTAACGTTTTTAACATTAAAAAAAATTACAAAAATTTATTTTTCGGAAAAAATGGAAAAAACCGATTCGTCGGAGCGAGGTGTCCTGCCCGTGCGGTAATTCCAGCAGGCGAATCGGACTTCCCGAAATTTTTCTAAGTCCCACGGTCGACACCAACTTTTTTAATAAGCGTTTTAAAATTATTTCAATGTTTAATCCATGCGTAAACATGAAGTTTATTAACGTTTTTAACATTAAAAAAAATTACAAAAATTTATTTTTCGGAAAAAATGGAAAAAACCGATTCGTCGGAGCGAGGTGTCCAGCCCGTGCGGTAATTCCAGCAGGCGAATCGGACTTCCCGAAATTTTTCTAAGTCCCACGGTCGACACCAACTTTTTTAATAAGCGTTTTAAAATTATTTCAATGTTTAATCCATGCGTAAACATGACGTTTATTAACGTTTTTAACATTAAAAAAAATTACAAAAATTTATTTTTCGGAAAAAATGGAAAAAACCGATTCGTCGGAGCGAGGTGTCCAGCCCGTGCGGTAATTCCAGCAGGCGAATCGGACTTCCCGAAATTTTTCTAAGTCCCACGGTCGACACCAACTTTTTTAATAAGCGTTTTAAAATTATTTCAATGTTTAATCCATGCGTAAACATGAAGTTTATTAACGTTTTTAACATTAAAAAAAATTACAAAAATTTATTTTTCGGAAAAAATGGAAAAAACCGATTCGTCGGAGCGAGGTGTCCATCCCGTGCGGTAATTCCAGCAGGCGAATCGGACTTCCCGAAATTTTTCTAAGTCCCACGGTCGACACCAACTTTTTTAATAAGCGTTTTAAAATTATTTCAATGTTTAATCCATGCGTAAACATGACGTTTATTAACGTTTTTAACATTAAAAAAAATTACAAAAATTTATTTTTCGGAAAAAATGGAAAAAACCGATTCGTCGGAGCGAGGTGTCCAGCCCGTGCGGTAATTCCAGCAGGCGAATCGGACTTCCCGAAATTTTTCTAAGTCCCACGGTCGACACCAACTTTTTTAATAAGCGTTTTAAAATTATTTCAATGTTTAATCCATGCGTAAACATGACGTTTATTAACGTTTTTAACATTAAAAAAAATTACAAAAATTTATTTTTCGGAAAAAATGGAAAAAACCGATTCGTCGGAGCGAGGTGTCCTGCCCGTGCGGTAATTCCAGCAGGCGAATCGGACTTCCCGAAATTTTTCTAAGTCCCACGGTCGACACCAACTTTTTTAATAAGCGTTTTAAAATTATTTCAATGTTTAATCCATGCGTAAACATGAAGTTTATTAACGTTTTTAACATTAAAAAAAATTACAAAAATTTATTTTTCGGAAAAAATGGAAAAAACCGATTCGTCGGAGCGAGGTGTCCAGCCCGTGCGGTAATTCCAGCAGGCGAATCGGACTTCCCGAAATTTTTCTAAGTCCCACGGTCGACACCAACTTTTTTAATAAGCGTTTTAAAATTATTTCAATGTTTAATCCATGCGTAAACATGACGTTTATTAACGTTTTTAACATTAAAAAAAATTACAAAAATTTATTTTTCGGAAAAAATGGAAAAAACCGATTCGTCGGAGCGAGGTGTCCAGCCCGTGCGGTAATTCCAGCAGGCGAATCGGACTTCCCGAAATTTTTCTAAGTCCCACGGTCGACACCAACTTTTTTAATAAGCGTTTTAAAATTATTTCAATGTTTAATCCATGCGTAAACATGACGTTTATTAACGTTTTTAACATTAAAAAAAATTACAAAAATTTATTTTTCGGAAAAAATGGAAAAAACCGATTCGTCGGAGCGAGGTGTCCAGCCCGTGCGGTAATTCCAGCAGGCGAATCGGACTTCCCGAAATTTTTCTAAGTCCCACGGTCGACACCAACTTTTTTAATAAGCGTTTTAAAATTATTTCAATGTTTAATCCATGCGTAAACATGACGTTTATTAACGTTTTTAACATTAAAAAAAATTACAAAAATTTATTTTTCGGAAAAAATGGAAAAAACCGATTCGTCGGAGCGAGGTGTCCTGCCCGTGCGGTAATTCCAGCAGGCGAATCGGACTTCCCGAAATTTTTCTAAGTCCCACGGTCGACACCAACTTTTTTAATAAGCGTTTTAAAATTATTTCAATGTTTAATCCATGCGTAAACATGACGTTTATTAACGTTTTTAACATTAAAAAAAATTACAAAAATTTATTTTTCGGAAAAAATGGAAAAAACCGATTCGTCGGAGCGAGGTGTCCAGCCCGTGCGGTAATTCCAGCAGGCGAATCGGACTTCCCGAAATTTTTCTAAGTCCCACGGTCGACACCAACTTTTTTAATAAGCGTTTTAAAATTATTTCAATGTTTAATCCATGCGTAAACATGAAGTTTATTAACGTTTTTAACATTAAAAAAAATTACAAAAATTTATTTTTCGGAAAAAATGGAAAAAACCGATTCGTCGGAGCGAGGTGTCCATCCCGTGCGGTAATTCCAGCAGGCGAATCGGACTTCCCGAAATTTTTCTAAGTCCCACGGTCGACACCAACTTTTTTAATAAGCGTTTTAAAATTATTTCAATGTTTAATCCATGCGTAAACATGACGTTTATTAACGTTTTTAACATTAAAAAAAATTACAAAAATTTATTTTTCGGAAAAAATGGAAAAAACCGATTCGTCGGAGCGAGGTGTCCAGCCCGTGCGGTAATTCCAGCAGGCGAATCGGACTTCCCGAAATTTTTCTAAGTCCCACGGTCGACACCAACTTTTTTAATAAGCGTTTTAAAATTATTTCAATGTTTAATCCATGCGTAAACATGACGTTTATTAACGTTTTTAACATTAAAAAAAATTACAAAAATTTATTTTTCGGAAAAAATGGAAAAAACCGATTCGTCGGAGCGAGGTGTCCTGCCCGTGCGGTAATTCCAGCAGGCGAATCGGACTTCCCGAAATTTTTCTAAGTCCCACGGTCGACACCAACTTTTTTAATAAGCGTTTTAAAATTATTTCAATGTTTAATCCATGCGTAAACATGAAGTTTATTAACGTTTTTAACATTAAAAAAAATTACAAAAATTTATTTTTCGGAAAAAATGGAAAAAACCGATTCGTCGGAGCGAGGTGTCCAGCCCGTGCGGTAATTCCAGCAGGCGAATCGGACTTCCCGAAATTTTTCTAAGTCCCACGGTCGACACCAACTTTTTTAATAAGCGTTTTAAAATTATTTCAATGTTTAATCCATGCGTAAACATGACGTTTATTAACGTTTTTAACATTAAAAAAAATTACAAAAATTTATTTTTCGGAAAAAATGGAAAAAACCGATTCGTCGGAGCGAGGTGTCCTGCCCGTGCGGTAATTCCAGCAGGCGAATCGGACTTCCCGAAATTTTTCTAAGTCCCACGGTCGACACCAACTTTTTTAATAAGCGTTTTAAAATTATTTCAATGTTTAATCCATGCGTAAACATGAAGTTTATTAACGTTTTTAACATTAAAAAAAATTACAAAAATTTATTTTTCGGAAAAAATGGAAAAAACCGATTCGTCGGAGCGAGGTGTCCAGCCCGTGCGGTAATTCCAGCAGGCGAATCGGACTTCCCGAAATTTTTCTAAGTCCCACGGTCGACACCAACTTTTTTAATAAGCGTTTTAAAATTATTTCAATGTTTAATCCATGCGTAAACATGACGTTTATTAACGTTTTTAACATTAAAAAAAATTACAAAAATTTATTTTTCGGAAAAAATGGAAAAAACCGATTCGTCGGAGCGAGGTGTCCTGCCCGTGCGGTAATTCCAGCAGGCGAATCGGACTTCCCGAAATTTTTCTAAGTCCCACGGTCGACACCAACTTTTTTAATAAGCGTTTTAAAATTATTTCAATGTTTAATCCATGCGTAAACATGAAGTTTATTAACGTTTTTAACATTAAAAAAAATTACAAAAATTTATTTTTCGGAAAAAATGGAAAAAACCGATTCGTCGGAGCGAGGTGTCCAGCCCGTGCGGTAATTCCAGCAGGCGAATCGGACTTCCCGAAATTTTTCTAAGTCCCACGGTCGACACCAACTTTTTTAATAAGCGTTTTAAAATTATTTCAATGTTTAATCCATGCGTAAACATGACGTTTATTAACGTTTTTAACATTAAAAAAAATTACAAAAATTTATTTTTCGGAAAAAATGGAAAAAACCGATTCGTCGGAGCGAGGTGTCCTGCCCGTGCGGTAATTCCAGCAGGCGAATCGGACTTCCCGAAATTTTTCTAAGTCCCACGGTCGACACCAACTTTTTTAATAAGCGTTTTAAAATTATTTCAATGTTTAATCCATGCGTAAACATGAAGTTTATTAACGTTTTTGACATTAAAAAAAATTACAAAAATTTATTTTTCGGAAAAAATGGAAAAAACCGATTCGTCGGAGCGAGCTGTCCAGGCCGTGCGGTAATGCCAGCAGGCGATCCGGGGTACTCGAAATTTTTCTAAGTCCCGACGGTCAAGAGTAAACTTTTTCATCACATATTTCAAAATTTTTTTAATGTTTAATCCACGCATAAAAACGCAGTTTATTAACGTTTTTAACGTTGAGAAAATTGACAAAAATTTTTTTTTCACTGAAAATGGAAAAAATGTATCGGTCGATGCGGGCTGTCCAGGCCGTGCGGTAATTCCAGCAGGCGATCCGGGGTACTCGAAATTTTTCTAAGTCCCGACGGTCAAGAGTAAACTTTTTCATCACATATTTCAAAATTTTTTTAATGTTTAATCCACGCATAAAAACGCAGTTTATTAACGTTTTTAACGTTGAGAAAATTGACAAAAATTTTTTTTTCACTGAAAATGGAAAAAATGTATCGGTCGATGCGGGCTGTCCAGGCCGTGCGGTAATTCCAGCCTGCGATCCGAGGTACTCGAAATTTTTCTAAGTCCGAACGGTCAAGAGTAAACTTTTTCATCACATATTTCAAAATTTTTTCAATGTTTAATCCACGCATAAAAACGCAGTTTATTAACGTTTTTAACGTTGAGAAAATTGACAAAAATTTTTTTTTCACTGAAAATGGAAAAAATGTATCGGTCGATGCGGGCTGTCCAGGCCGTGCGGTAATTCCAGCCGGCGATCCGAGGTACTCGAAATTTTTCTAAGTCCGAACGGTCAAGAGTAAACTTTTTCATCACATATTTCAAAATTTTTTCAATGTTTAATCCACGCATAAAAACGCAGTTTATTAACGTTTTTAACGTTGAGAAGATTGACAAAAATTTTTTTTTCACTGAAAATGGAAAAAATGTATCGGTCGATGCGGGCTGTCCAGGCCGTGCGGTAATTCCAGCCGGCGATCCGAGGTACTCGAAATTTTTCTAAGTCCGAACGGTCAAGAATAAACTTTTTGATTACATGTTTTAAAAATTTTTCAATGCTTAATCCGTGCATAAGAGTGCAGTTTATTAACGTTTTTAAGGTTGAAAAAATTGACAAAAATTTTTTTTTCTCTGAAAATGAA
>NW_027475297.1:30000-35000 GCF_051020985.1 Nomia melanderi | reverse complement strand
AATGTCGATGTTCATGTGTCCTGCAGTTCACACGTTGACGCGCAATTAGCTGCGTTCTTCATCGACCCACGAGCCAAGTGATCCACCGTTCAGGGTAATCGTATAAATTTTATATTTCACATATATAATTTTATTCTCATTTGTTCGACCTAATATCTCTCTTCTTTCAAAGAGAAGATAAAAGTTGATACCTGAATCTCCGACCAGCGCGCGAAGGAGATTCAGGCGTCGCCTTGGAGACGACACCGAAGCCTTTCGAGACGAAAAACGTTCAAGTAATATGTATATATTTCTCGACGTTCCGGGCGTATAGTGCATTCAAAAACCCGCGAAAGACGCAGAAGACTCGCACGCGTGGAAACGACGGGGATATATTTTGTATCCTACCCGATACTGAATCCATCGCGTGCAGTCGACCCTCGCGTTCTTCCGATCAGACGCATCTATTGTTGCGCGCATGTTTTCGCGTCGCATCGCGCGAAACGTTGCACGAATCGTACCGATCGATCGATTGAAAGCAAATAATGAAAAAAGACTTCACAGCTGGCTCTTTGCCGGTCATTCGTCCCATGTTATCTCTTGCCGCGAAATTGGCGCGCAAGAGTTGGGTGTCAGACGCGCGGCTTTAAAACGAGCTTCACGGCCGGTCCCTTCGTTACCGCTTTCGTTCTTTCTCTCGGAACGACCATGAACGAACACGACGAGCGACGCTACGGCATACACACGTCCACGGATTCGATTAAAAAAACAGACTTCACAGCTGGCTCTTTGCCGGTCATTCGTCCCATATTATCTCTTGCCGCGAAATTGGCGCGCAAGAGTTGGGTGTCAGACGCACGGCTTTAAAACGAGCTTCACGGCCGGTCCTCTCAATTCCGTGTACGGTACACGCAAGATGCGGGTTCCACTTCCAGACTACCCGGTCCCTTCTCTCTACGAGAATCGATAGTAGAAGAACGGCTCGAAAACGCGTCTCAGAGACTAGGGGAAAAGAAGCGGTATGCGAGCGAAACGAAAACGCATTATGGAAACGTCGCGAAACAATGTTCGACGGTTGCTCGGTTCCAATCGTGCGGCCGTTTCAATTTCTCGTGCGCTTCACCGTCCCTCCGTAACTCTGGCCGATCGCGTATACCGAAGAGCCGACACGCGCAAAAACCACAGGCATTGTATACTGTGTATATATATATATATGTTACAGTCACAGCCTTCGCGCGTTTTACTCTCCGACGCGGGGTTTCCACGACGAAAGAGAGACAGTTTCGTGGCGGGTGACTCGGCCGAATCGCTACGACGGGTATTTCTATTATAGAACGAATCATCGCCACCCTTTACCAGTGCCCGACGAAGGAATCACAAGGTCATCTGGAGTTTACAATGCCAGCGACGGTAATTCCAACGAAGACCCGATAAGTCAACTCATCGTTCTATTTCTCCCCGTACAGAAAAGCGAATCGACGCTAATGCACCTCGCGCAAGCACGAACGTTCTCTTCGCGTGGATCGTCCCATCGTCCAAAGATGTAAAGACGCATTGGAGATCGTGGTCTCTGGCGGGCTCATTGCACGCCCCACTGCATATCTTTCCTCGAATCGAGAATGATTCGTCCACTAAGGCTGCGAAACTACGCGTCGAGGAAACTAGGGGAAAGAAGCGGGATGCGAGCGAAACGACAATACATTATGGAAACGTCGCGAAACAATGTTCGGCGGTTGCTCGTTTCCTCCTGCGGACGTTTCATTGCTCGGGCGCTTCACGTCCCTCCGTAACCTTCGCGCGATCGCGTGCCCCGGAGAGCCGGCAACCGGTGAACCACAGGCGTATAAACTATAGTCTTCTATAGCAAGCCTTCGGCGGTTACTCTCCGACGCGGGGATTCCACGACGAGAGAGAATTTCGTGGCGGGTGACATCGGTCGAAACGCTACGACGGGTATTTCTATTATAGAACGAATCATCGCCACCCTTTACCAGTGCCCGACGAAGGAATCACAAGGTCATCTGGAGTTTACAATGCCAGCGACGGTAATTCCAACGAAGACCCGATAAGTCAACTCATCGTTCTATTTCTCCCCGTACAGACAAGCGAATCAACGCTATCGCACCTCACGCATGCACGAACGTTCTCTTCGCGTGAATCGTCCCATCGTCGAAAGATATAGCCGCTTGGAGATCGTGGCCCATCAAGTTCTTCCGTAACTCCTGCGCGATCGCGTACCCCGGAGAGCAGGCAACCGGTGAACCACAGGCGTATAAACTATAGTCTTCTATAGCAAGCCTTCGCGTTTACTCTACGACGCGGGGATTCCACGACGAGAGAGATTTTCGTGGCGGGTGACACGGCCGAATCGCTACGACGGGTATTTCTATTATAGAACGAATCATCGCCACCCTTTACCAGTGCCCGACGAAGGAATCACAAGGTCATCTGGAGTTTACAATGCCAGCGACGGTAATTCCAACGAAGACCCGATAAGTCAACTCATCGTTCTATTTCTCCCCGTACAGAAAAGCGAATCGGCGCTATCGCACCTCACGCAAGCAGGAATGATCTCTTCGCGTGGATCGTCCCATCGTCGAAAGATGTAAGACGTACAGAAATCGTGGTCCATCACGATTATTCGTAACTCTCCGAGTCGCGTATCTGAGAGTAGGGCAAACGGAGAACCACAGGCATAAATAATACTATATATTTCTTATATAGTTAGCCTTCGCGTTTTACTCTCCGACATGGGGATTCCACGACGAGAGAGAGTTTCGTGGCGGGTGACTCGGCCGAATCGCTACGACGGGTATTTCTATTATAGAACGAATCATCGCCACCCTTTACCAGTGCCCGACGAAGGAATCACAAGGTCATCTGGAGTTTACAATGCCAGCGACGGTAATTCCAACGAAGACCCGATAAGTCAACTCATCGTTCTATTTCTCCCCGTACAGAAAAGCGAATCGACGCTATCGCACCTCGCGCGAGCACGTAACTACTCTTCGCGTGGATCGTCCCATCGTCGAAAGATGTAAGACGCACGGAAATCGTGGCCCATCAACGTTTTTTTGTAACTCTGCCGATCGCGTATCACAGAGCCGAGACGCACATACCACAGGCGTATAATACCGTTTTCTTTCGTATGGTAAGCCTTCGCGTTTACTCTTCGGCGCGGGGTTTCCACGTCGAGAGAGACTTTCGTGGCGGGTGACATCGGTCGAAACGCTACGACGGGTATTACTATTATAGAACGAATCATCGCCACCCTTTACCAGTGCCCGACGAAGGAATCACAAGGTCATCTGGAGTTTACAATGCCAGCGACGGTAATTCCAACGAAGACCCGATAAGTCAACTCAACGTTCTATTTCTCCCCGTACAGAAAAGCGAATCGACGCTGTTGCACCTCACGCAAGCACGAACGTTCTCTTCGCGTGGATCGTCCCATCGTCGAAAGATGTAAGACGCACGGAAATCGTGGCACATCACGTGTTTTCGGAACTCTGTCGACCGCGTATCTCAGAGACGACGCGCGCGAACCACTGGCATATACTATTATATATCGCGTTTTACCCTCCGACGCGGGGATTCCACGACGAGAGAGAGTTTCGTGAGCGGGTTGACTCGGAAGAAACGCTACGACGGGTATTTCTATTATAGAACGCATCATCGCCACCCTTTACCAGTGCCCGACGAAGGAATCACAAGGTCATCTGGAGTTTACAATGCCAGCGACGGTAATTCCAACGAAGACCCGATAAGTCAACTCAACGTTCTATTTCTCCCCGTACAGAAAAGCGAATCGACGCAATCGCACCATACGCGTGCACGTAAACAACTCTTCGCGTGGATCGTCCCATCGTCGAGAGACGTAAGTTTTCATAGTATGAATTCGCGTTTTACTCTCCGACGCGGGGATTCCACGACGAGAGAGAGTTTCGTGAGCGGGTTGACTCGGAAGAAACGCTACGACGGGTATTTCTATTATAGAACGCATCATCGCCACCCTTTACCAGTGCCCGACGAAGGAATCACAAGGTCATCTGGAGTTTACAATGCCAGCGACGGTAATTCCAACGAAGACCCGATAAGTCAACTCAACGTTCTATTGCTCCCCGTACAGAAAAGCGAATCGACGCAATCGCACCATACGCGTGCACGTAACAACTCTTCGCGTGGATCGTCCCATCGTCGAGAGACGTAAGTTTCCATACTATGAATTCGCGTTTTACTCTCCGACGCGGGGATTCCACGACGAGAGAGAGTTTCGTGAGCGGGTTGACTCGGAAGAAACGCTACGACGGGTATTTCTATTATAGAACGCATCATCGCCACCCTTTACCAGTGCCCGACGAAGGAATCACAAGGTCATCTGGAGTTTACAATGCCAGCGACGGTAATTCCAACGAAGACCCGATAAGTCAACTCAACGTTCTATTACTCCCCGTACAGAAAAGCGAATCGACGCAATCGCACCATACGCGTGCACGTAACAACTCTTCGCGTGGGTCGTCCCATCGTCGAGAGACGTAAGTTTCATAGTAAGCCTTCGGCGTTTTACTCTCCGACGCGGGGATTCCACGACGAGAGAGAGAGTTTCGTGAGCGGGTTGACTCGGAAGAAACGCTACGACGGGTATTTCTATTATAGAACGCATCATCGCCACCCTTTACCAGTGCCCGACGAAGGAATCACAAGGTCATCTGGAGTTTACAATGCCAGCGACGGTAATTCCAACGAAGACCCGATAAGTCAACTCAACGTTCTATTTCTCCCCGTACAGAAAAGCGAATCGACGCAATCGCACCATACGCGTGCACGTAAACAACTCTTCGCGTGGATCGTCCCATCGTCGAGAGACGTAAGTTTTCATAGTATGAATTCGCGTTTTACTCTCCGACGCGGGGATTCCACGACGAGAGAGAGTTTCGTGAGCGGGTTGACTCGGAAGAAACGCTACGACGGGTATTTCTATTATAGAACGCATCATCGCCACCCTTTACCAGTGCCCGACG
>NW_027475297.1:17500-25000 GCF_051020985.1 Nomia melanderi | reverse complement strand
CGCTTATGGTGGTAAACTGCCGCGCGTACAGACCAACCGGCCGGGCTGCTGGTACTTAGCCGCTGAAACTATGGTCGATTCGAACATATATTAACATACGATTTTTATTCGATAAATCGTTATTGTACATATTAAACGTTAGTTTCCACCGAAAGAAAAATTTTTTAGAATTTTTTTTTTCCAAAAATTGCAAGAGTAAACTTTTTTAATATTCGATTTAAAAATTTTTAAATGCTTAATCCTTACATTAAACTACTGGGAGAACTCAGAAATCATAATGAAAAAAATTACAAAAATTTATTTTTCTCAGAAACTCCGAAAAACAGAGTGGTCGAATCCGTGCAAGCCGGAATTTTTCTAAGTCCCCACGGTCAAGAGTAAACTTTTTTAATAAGCGTTTTAAAATTATTTCAATGTTTAATCCATGCGTAAACATGACGTTTATTAACGTTTTTAACATTAAAAAAAATTACAAAAATTTATTTTTCGGAAAAAATGGAAAAAACCGATTCGTCGGAGCGAGGTGTCCAGCCCGTGCGGTAATTCCAGCAGGCGAATCGGACTTCCCGAAATTTTTCTAAGTCCCACGGTCGACACCAACTTTTTTAATAAGCGTTTTAAAATTATTTCAATGTTTAATCCATGCGTAAACATGAAGTTTATTAACGTTTTTAACATTAAAAAAAATTACAAAAATTTATTTTTCGGAAAAAATGGAAAAAACCGATTCGTCGGAGCGAGGTGTCCAGCCCGTGCGGTAATTCCAGCAGGCGAATCGGACTTCCCGAAATTTTTCTAAGTCCCACGGTCGACACCAACTTTTTTAATAAGCGTTTTAAAATTATTTCAATGTTTAATCCATGCGTAAACATGACGTTTATTAACGTTTTTAACATTAAAAAAAATTACAAAAATTTATTTTTCGGAAAAAATGGAAAAAACCGATTCGTCGGAGCGAGGTGTCCAGCCCGTGCGGTAATTCCAGCAGGCGAATCGGACTTCCCGAAATTTTTCTAAGTCCCACGGTCGACACCAACTTTTTTAATAAGCGTTTTAAAATTATTTCAATGTTTAATCCATGCGTAAACATGAAGTTTATTAACGTTTTTAACATTAAAAAAAATTACAAAAATTTATTTTTCGGAAAAAATGGAAAAAACCGATTCGTCGGAGCGAGGTGTCCAGCCCGTGCGGTAATTCCAGCAGGCGAATCGGACTTCCCGAAATTTTTCTAAGTCCCACGGTCGACACCAACTTTTTTAATAAGCGTTTTAAAATTATTTCAATGTTTAATCCATGCGTAAACATGACGTTTATTAACGTTTTTAACATTAAAAAAAATTACAAAAATTTATTTTTCGGAAAAAATGGAAAAAACCGATTCGTCGGAGCGAGGTGTCCAGCCCGTGCGGTAATTCCAGCAGGCGAATCGGACTTCCCGAAATTTTTCTAAGTCCCACGGTCGACACCAACTTTTTTAATAAGCGTTTTAAAATTATTTCAATGTTTAATCCATGCGTAAACATGACGTTTATTAACGTTTTTAACATTAAAAAAAATTACAAAAATTTATTTTTCGGAAAAAATGGAAAAAACCGATTCGTCGGAGCGAGGTGTCCAGCCCGTGCGGTAATTCCAGCAGGCGAATCGGACTTCCCGAAATTTTTCTAAGTCCCACGGTCGACACCAACTTTTTTAATAAGCGTTTTAAAATTATTTCAATGTTTAATCCATGCGTAAACATGAAGTTTATTAACGTTTTTAACATTAAAAAAAATTACAAAAATTTATTTTTCGGAAAAAATGGAAAAAACCGATTCGTCGGAGCGAGGTGTCCAGCCCGTGCGGTAATTCCAGCAGGCGAATCGGACTTCCCGAAATTTTTCTAAGTCCCACGGTCGACACCAACTTTTTTAATAAGCGTTTTAAAATTATTTCAATGTTTAATCCATGCGTAAACATGACGTTTATTAACGTTTTTAACATTAAAAAAAATTACAAAAATTTATTTTTCGGAAAAAATGGAAAAAACCGATTCGTCGGAGCGAGGTGTCCAGCCCGTGCGGTAATTCCAGCAGGCGAATCGGACTTCCCGAAATTTTTCTAAGTCCCACGGTCGACACCAACTTTTTTAATAAGCGTTTTAAAATTATTTCAATGTTTAATCCATGCGTAAACATGACGTTTATTAACGTTTTTAACATTAAAAAAAATTACAAAAATTTATTTTTCGGAAAAAATGGAAAAAACCGATTCGTCGGAGCGAGGTGTCCAGCCCGTGCGGTAATTCCAGCAGGCGAATCGGACTTCCCGAAATTTTTCTAAGTCCCACGGTCGACACCAACTTTTTTAATAAGCGTTTTAAAATTATTTCAATGTTTAATCCATGCGTAAACATGAAGTTTATTAACGTTTTTAACATTAAAAAAAATTACAAAAATTTATTTTTCGGAAAAAATGGAAAAAACCGATTCGTCGGAGCGAGGTGTCCAGCCCGTGCGGTAATTCCAGCAGGCGAATCGGACTTCCCGAAATTTTTCTAAGTCCCACGGTCGACACCAACTTTTTTAATAAGCGTTTTAAAATTATTTCAATGTTTAATCCATGCGTAAACATGACGTTTATTAACGTTTTTAACATTAAAAAAAATTACAAAAATTTATTTTTCGGAAAAAATGGAAAAAACCGATTCGTCGGAGCGAGGTGTCCAGCCCGTGCGGTAATTCCAGCAGGCGAATCGGACTTCCCGAAATTTTTCTAAGTCCCACGGTCGACACCAACTTTTTTAATAAGCGTTTTAAAATTATTTCAATGTTTAATCCATGCGTAAACATGACGTTTATTAACGTTTTTAACATTAAAAAAAATTACAAAAATTTATTTTTCGGAAAAAATGGAAAAAACCGATTCGTCGGAGCGAGGTGTCCTGCCCGTGCGGTAATTCCAGCAGGCGAATCGGACTTCCCGAAATTTTTCTAAGTCCCACGGTCGACACCAACTTTTTTAATAAGCGTTTTAAAATTATTTCAATGTTTAATCCATGCGTAAACATGACGTTTATTAACGTTTTTAACATTAAAAAAAATTACAAAAATTTATTTTTCGGAAAAAATGGAAAAAACCGATTCGTCGGAGCGAGGTGTCCAGCCCGTGCGGTAATTCCAGCAGGCGAATCGGACTTCCCGAAATTTTTCTAAGTCCCACGGTCGACACCAACTTTTTTAATAAGCGTTTTAAAATTATTTCAATGTTTAATCCATGCGTAAACATGAAGTTTATTAACGTTTTTAACATTAAAAAAAATTACAAAAATTTATTTTTCGGAAAAAATGGAAAAAACCGATTCGTCGGAGCGAGGTGTCCAGCCCGTGCGGTAATTCCAGCAGGCGAATCGGACTTCCCGAAATTTTTCTAAGTCCCACGGTCGACACCAACTTTTTTAATAAGCGTTTTAAAATTATTTCAATGTTTAATCCATGCGTAAACATGACGTTTATTAACGTTTTTAACATTAAAAAAAATTACAAAAATTTATTTTTCGGAAAAAATGGAAAAAACCGATTCGTCGGAGCGAGGTGTCCAGCCCGTGCGGTAATTCCAGCAGGCGAATCGGACTTCCCGAAATTTTTCTAAGTCCCACGGTCGACACCAACTTTTTTAATAAGCGTTTTAAAATTATTTCAATGTTTAATCCATGCGTAAACATGACGTTTATTAACGTTTTTAACATTAAAAAAAATTACAAAAATTTATTTTTCGGAAAAAATGGAAAAAACCGATTCGTCGGAGCGAGGTGTCCAGCCCGTGCGGTAATTCCAGCAGGCGAATCGGACTTCCCGAAATTTTTCTAAGTCCCACGGTCGACACCAACTTTTTTAATAAGCGTTTTAAAATTATTTCAATGTTTAATCCATGCGTAAACATGAAGTTTATTAACGTTTTTAACATTAAAAAAAATTACAAAAATTTATTTTTCGGAAAAAATGGAAAAAACCGATTCGTCGGAGCGAGGTGTCCAGCCCGTGCGGTAATTCCAGCAGGCGAATCGGACTTCCCGAAATTTTTCTAAGTCCCACGGTCGACACCAACTTTTTTAATAAGCGTTTTAAAATTATTTCAATGTTTAATCCATGCGTAAACATGACGTTTATTAACGTTTTTAACATTAAAAAAAATTACAAAAATTTATTTTTCGGAAAAAATGGAAAAAACCGATTCGTCGGAGCGAGGTGTCCAGCCCGTGCGGTAATTCCAGCAGGCGAATCGGACTTCCCGAAATTTTTCTAAGTCCCACGGTCGACACCAACTTTTTTAATAAGCGTTTTAAAATTATTTCAATGTTTAATCCATGCGTAAACATGACGTTTATTAACGTTTTTAACATTAAAAAAAATTACAAAAATTTATTTTTCGGAAAAAATGGAAAAAACCGATTCGTCGGAGCGAGGTGTCCTGCCCGTGCGGTAATTCCAGCAGGCGAATCGGACTTCCCGAAATTTTTCTAAGTCCCACGGTCGACACCAACTTTTTTAATAAGCGTTTTAAAATTATTTCAATGTTTAATCCATGCGTAAACATGACGTTTATTAACGTTTTTAACATTAAAAAAAATTACAAAAATTTATTTTTCGGAAAAAATGGAAAAAACCGATTCGTCGGAGCGAGGTGTCCAGCCCGTGCGGTAATTCCAGCAGGCGAATCGGACTTCCCGAAATTTTTCTAAGTCCCACGGTCGACACCAACTTTTTTAATAAGCGTTTTAAAATTATTTCAATGTTTAATCCATGCGTAAACATGAAGTTTATTAACGTTTTTAACATTAAAAAAAATTACAAAAATTTATTTTTCGGAAAAAATGGAAAAAACCGATTCGTCGGAGCGAGGTGTCCAGCCCGTGCGGTAATTCCAGCAGGCGAATCGGACTTCCCGAAATTTTTCTAAGTCCCACGGTCGACACCAACTTTTTTAATAAGCGTTTTAAAATTATTTCAATGTTTAATCCATGCGTAAACATGACGTTTATTAACGTTTTTAACATTAAAAAAAATTACAAAAATTTATTTTTCGGAAAAAATGGAAAAAACCGATTCGTCGGAGCGAGGTGTCCAGCCCGTGCGGTAATTCCAGCAGGCGAATCGGACTTCCCGAAATTTTTCTAAGTCCCACGGTCGACACCAACTTTTTTAATAAGCGTTTTAAAATTATTTCAATGTTTAATCCATGCGTAAACATGACGTTTATTAACGTTTTTAACATTAAAAAAAATTACAAAAATTTATTTTTCGGAAAAAATGGAAAAAACCGATTCGTCGGAGCGAGGTGTCCTGCCCGTGCGGTAATTCCAGCAGGCGAATCGGACTTCCCGAAATTTTTCTAAGTCCCACGGTCGACACCAACTTTTTTAATAAGCGTTTTAAAATTATTTCAATGTTTAATCCATGCGTAAACATGAAGTTTATTAACGTTTTTAACATTAAAAAAAATTACAAAAATTTATTTTTCGGAAAAAATGGAAAAAACCGATTCGTCGGAGCGAGGTGTCCAGCCCGTGCGGTAATTCCAGCAGGCGAATCGGACTTCCCGAAATTTTTCTAAGTCCCACGGTCGACACCAACTTTTTTAATAAGCGTTTTAAAATTATTTCAATGTTTAATCCATGCGTAAACATGACGTTTATTAACGTTTTTAACATTAAAAAAAATTACAAAAATTTATTTTTCGGAAAAAATGGAAAAAACCGATTCGTCGGAGCGAGGTGTCCTGCCCGTGCGGTAATTCCAGCAGGCGAATCGGACTTCCCGAAATTTTTCTAAGTCCCACGGTCGACACCAACTTTTTTAATAAGCGTTTTAAAATTATTTCAATGTTTAATCCATGCGTAAACATGAAGTTTATTAACGTTTTTAACATTAAAAAAAATTACAAAAATTTATTTTTCGGAAAAAATGGAAAAAACCGATTCGTCGGAGCGAGGTGTCCAGCCCGTGCGGTAATTCCAGCAGGCGAATCGGACTTCCCGAAATTTTTCTAAGTCCCACGGTCGACACCAACTTTTTTAATAAGCGTTTTAAAATTATTTCAATGTTTAATCCATGCGTAAACATGACGTTTATTAACGTTTTTAACATTAAAAAAAATTACAAAAATTTATTTTTCGGAAAAAATGGAAAAAACCGATTCGTCGGAGCGAGGTGTCCTGCCCGTGCGGTAATTCCAGCAGGCGAATCGGACTTCCCGAAATTTTTCTAAGTCCCACGGTCGACACCAACTTTTTTAATAAGCGTTTTAAAATTATTTCAATGTTTAATCCATGCGTAAACATGAAGTTTATTAACGTTTTTAACATTAAAAAAAATTACAAAAATTTATTTTTCGGAAAAAATGGAAAAAACCGATTCGTCGGAGCGAGGTGTCCAGCCCGTGCGGTAATTCCAGC
This sequence comes from Nomia melanderi, assembly GCF_051020985.1. Taxonomy (NCBI): domain Eukaryota; kingdom Metazoa; phylum Arthropoda; class Insecta; order Hymenoptera; family Halictidae; genus Nomia; species Nomia melanderi. The sequence continues at coordinate 18,564 of NW_027475297.1, read as the reverse complement.
AGGCGAATCGGACTTCCCGAAATTTTTCTAAGTCCCACGGTCGACACCAACTTTTTTAATAAGCGTTTTAAAATTATTTCAATGTTTAATCCATGCGTAAACATGACGTTTATTAACGTTTTTAACATTAAAAAAAATTACAAAAATTTATTTTTCGGAAAAAATGGAAAAAACCGATTCGTCGGAGCGAGGTGTCCTGCCCGTGCGGTAATTCCAGCAGGCGAATCGGACTTCCCGAAATTTTTCTAAGTCCCACGGTCGACACCAACTTTTTTAATAAGCGTTTTAAAATTATTTCAATGTTTAATCCATGCGTAAACATGAAGTTTATTAACGTTTTTGACATTAAAAAAAATTACAAAAATTTATTTTTCGGAAAAAATGGAAAAAACCGATTCGTCGGAGCGAGCTGTCCAGGCCGTGCGGTAATGCCAGCAGGCGATCCGGGGTACTCGAAATTTTTCTAAGTCCCGACGGTCAAGAGTAAACTTTTTCATCACATATTTCAAAATTTTTTTAATGTTTAATCCACGCATAAAAACGCAGTTTATTAACGTTTTTAACGTTGAGAAAATTGACAAAAATTTTTTTTTCACTGAAAATGGAAAAAATGTATCGGTCGATGCGGGCTGTCCAGGCCGTGCGGTAATTCCAGCAGGCGATCCGGGGTACTCGAAATTTTTCTAAGTCCCGACGGTCAAGAGTAAACTTTTTCATCACATATTTCAAAATTTTTTTAATGTTTAATCCACGCATAAAAACGCAGTTTATTAACGTTTTTAACGTTGAGAAAATTGACAAAAATTTTTTTTTCACTGAAAATGGAAAAAATGTATCGGTCGATGCGGGCTGTCCAGGCCGTGCGGTAATTCCAGCCTGCGATCCGAGGTACTCGAAATTTTTCTAAGTCCGAACGGTCAAGAGTAAACTTTTTCATCACATATTTCAAAATTTTTTCAATGTTTAATCCACGCATAAAAACGCAGTTTATTAACGTTTTTAACGTTGAGAAAATTGACAAAAATTTTTTTTTCACTGAAAATGGAAAAAATGTATCGGTCGAT
>NW_027475297.1:2500-10000 GCF_051020985.1 Nomia melanderi | reverse complement strand
AAACCGTTCATCTCACGAACAGCCGAAAAAGTTGTCGCTCAGATCCATATCGCAGTGGAGCGGTATCCGCGGGCGGTCGTAATTGAACGACGCACGACGCCGCGAACACTCACGCGAGTCCATACAAACGATTCCGATCGTTTTGCAACAACTAGAACGTACACTGTCCGTGAAATTCACAGAATTTTCGCGTGTCCGCGACAAACGCCGACGAGACACCCATCGTTCGCTCGTACGTAGCATCCTTCTCTTAACCCGACTCAGAGACGTTCTTTGCGCCCTTCGGTAAAAAAACGTTCGATCCGAAGAGGTGAACGACGGCGGGGATTTGACAGAGCTACGCAAGCAGTGTATGGTACGTAAACGACCCTCAGCCAGGCGTGGTCCAGGAATTGTATCCGTGGACCGCAATGTGCGTTCGAAATGTCGATGTTCATGTGTCCTGCAGTTCACACGTTGACGCGCAATTAGCTGCGTTCTTCATCGACCCACGAGCCAAGTGATCCACCGTTCAGGGTAATCGTATAAATTTTATATTTCACATATATAATTTTATTCTCATTTGTTCGACCTAATATCTCTCTTCTTTCAAAGAGAAGATAAAAGTTGATACCTGAATCTCCGACCAGCGCGCGAAGGAGATTCAGGCGTCGCCTTGGAGACGACACCGAAGCCTTTCGAGACGAAAAACGTTCAAGTAATATGTATATATTTCTCGACGTTCCGGGCGTATAGTGCATTCAAAAACCCGCGAAAGACGCAGAAGACTCGCACGCGTGGAAACGACGGGGATATATTTTGTATCCTACCCGATACTGAATCCATCGCGTGCAGTCGACCCTCGCGTTCTTCCGATCAGACGCATCTATTGTTGCGCGCATGTTTTCGCGTCGCATCGCGCGAAACGTTGCACGAATCGTACCGATCGATCGATTGAAAGCAAATAATGAAAAAAGACTTCACAGCTGGCTCTTTGCCGGTCATTCGTCCCATGTTATCTCTTGCCGCGAAATTGGCGCGCAAGAGTTGGGTGTCAGACGCGCGGCTTTAAAACGAGCTTCACGGCCGGTCCCTTCGTTACCGCTTTCGTTCTTTCTCTCGGAACGACCATGAACGAACACGACGAGCGACGCTACGGCATACACACGTCCACGGATTCGATTAAAAAAACAGACTTCACAGCTGGCTCTTTGCCGGTCATTCGTCCCATATTATCTCTTGCCGCGAAATTGGCGCGCAAGAGTTGGGTGTCAGACGCACGGCTTTAAAACGAGCTTCACGGCCGGTCCTCTCAATTCCGTGTACGGTACACGCAAGATGCGGGTTCCACTTCCAGACTACCCGGTCCCTTCTCTCTACGAGAATCGATAGTAGAAGAACGGCTCGAAAACGCGTCTCAGAGACTAGGGGAAAAGAAGCGGTATGCGAGCGAAACGAAAACGCATTATGGAAACGTCGCGAAACAATGTTCGACGGTTGCTCGGTTCCAATCGTGCGGCCGTTTCAATTTCTCGTGCGCTTCACCGTCCCTCCGTAACTCTGGCCGATCGCGTATACCGAAGAGCCGACACGCGCAAAAACCACAGGCATTGTATACTGTGTATATATATATATATGTTACAGTCACAGCCTTCGCGCGTTTTACTCTCCGACGCGGGGTTTCCACGACGAAAGAGAGACAGTTTCGTGGCGGGTGACTCGGCCGAATCGCTACGACGGGTATTTCTATTATAGAACGAATCATCGCCACCCTTTACCAGTGCCCGACGAAGGAATCACAAGGTCATCTGGAGTTTACAATGCCAGCGACGGTAATTCCAACGAAGACCCGATAAGTCAACTCATCGTTCTATTTCTCCCCGTACAGAAAAGCGAATCGACGCTAATGCACCTCGCGCAAGCACGAACGTTCTCTTCGCGTGGATCGTCCCATCGTCCAAAGATGTAAAGACGCATTGGAGATCGTGGTCTCTGGCGGGCTCATTGCACGCCCCACTGCATATCTTTCCTCGAATCGAGAATGATTCGTCCACTAAGGCTGCGAAACTACGCGTCGAGGAAACTAGGGGAAAGAAGCGGGATGCGAGCGAAACGACAATACATTATGGAAACGTCGCGAAACAATGTTCGGCGGTTGCTCGTTTCCTCCTGCGGACGTTTCATTGCTCGGGCGCTTCACGTCCCTCCGTAACCTTCGCGCGATCGCGTGCCCCGGAGAGCCGGCAACCGGTGAACCACAGGCGTATAAACTATAGTCTTCTATAGCAAGCCTTCGGCGGTTACTCTCCGACGCGGGGATTCCACGACGAGAGAGAATTTCGTGGCGGGTGACATCGGTCGAAACGCTACGACGGGTATTTCTATTATAGAACGAATCATCGCCACCCTTTACCAGTGCCCGACGAAGGAATCACAAGGTCATCTGGAGTTTACAATGCCAGCGACGGTAATTCCAACGAAGACCCGATAAGTCAACTCATCGTTCTATTTCTCCCCGTACAGACAAGCGAATCAACGCTATCGCACCTCACGCATGCACGAACGTTCTCTTCGCGTGAATCGTCCCATCGTCGAAAGATATAGCCGCTTGGAGATCGTGGCCCATCAAGTTCTTCCGTAACTCCTGCGCGATCGCGTACCCCGGAGAGCAGGCAACCGGTGAACCACAGGCGTATAAACTATAGTCTTCTATAGCAAGCCTTCGCGTTTACTCTACGACGCGGGGATTCCACGACGAGAGAGATTTTCGTGGCGGGTGACACGGCCGAATCGCTACGACGGGTATTTCTATTATAGAACGAATCATCGCCACCCTTTACCAGTGCCCGACGAAGGAATCACAAGGTCATCTGGAGTTTACAATGCCAGCGACGGTAATTCCAACGAAGACCCGATAAGTCAACTCATCGTTCTATTTCTCCCCGTACAGAAAAGCGAATCGGCGCTATCGCACCTCACGCAAGCAGGAATGATCTCTTCGCGTGGATCGTCCCATCGTCGAAAGATGTAAGACGTACAGAAATCGTGGTCCATCACGATTATTCGTAACTCTCCGAGTCGCGTATCTGAGAGTAGGGCAAACGGAGAACCACAGGCATAAATAATACTATATATTTCTTATATAGTTAGCCTTCGCGTTTTACTCTCCGACATGGGGATTCCACGACGAGAGAGAGTTTCGTGGCGGGTGACTCGGCCGAATCGCTACGACGGGTATTTCTATTATAGAACGAATCATCGCCACCCTTTACCAGTGCCCGACGAAGGAATCACAAGGTCATCTGGAGTTTACAATGCCAGCGACGGTAATTCCAACGAAGACCCGATAAGTCAACTCATCGTTCTATTTCTCCCCGTACAGAAAAGCGAATCGACGCTATCGCACCTCGCGCGAGCACGTAACTACTCTTCGCGTGGATCGTCCCATCGTCGAAAGATGTAAGACGCACGGAAATCGTGGCCCATCAACGTTTTTTTGTAACTCTGCCGATCGCGTATCACAGAGCCGAGACGCACATACCACAGGCGTATAATACCGTTTTCTTTCGTATGGTAAGCCTTCGCGTTTACTCTTCGGCGCGGGGTTTCCACGTCGAGAGAGACTTTCGTGGCGGGTGACATCGGTCGAAACGCTACGACGGGTATTACTATTATAGAACGAATCATCGCCACCCTTTACCAGTGCCCGACGAAGGAATCACAAGGTCATCTGGAGTTTACAATGCCAGCGACGGTAATTCCAACGAAGACCCGATAAGTCAACTCAACGTTCTATTTCTCCCCGTACAGAAAAGCGAATCGACGCTGTTGCACCTCACGCAAGCACGAACGTTCTCTTCGCGTGGATCGTCCCATCGTCGAAAGATGTAAGACGCACGGAAATCGTGGCACATCACGTGTTTTCGGAACTCTGTCGACCGCGTATCTCAGAGACGACGCGCGCGAACCACTGGCATATACTATTATATATCGCGTTTTACCCTCCGACGCGGGGATTCCACGACGAGAGAGAGTTTCGTGAGCGGGTTGACTCGGAAGAAACGCTACGACGGGTATTTCTATTATAGAACGCATCATCGCCACCCTTTACCAGTGCCCGACGAAGGAATCACAAGGTCATCTGGAGTTTACAATGCCAGCGACGGTAATTCCAACGAAGACCCGATAAGTCAACTCAACGTTCTATTTCTCCCCGTACAGAAAAGCGAATCGACGCAATCGCACCATACGCGTGCACGTAAACAACTCTTCGCGTGGATCGTCCCATCGTCGAGAGACGTAAGTTTTCATAGTATGAATTCGCGTTTTACTCTCCGACGCGGGGATTCCACGACGAGAGAGAGTTTCGTGAGCGGGTTGACTCGGAAGAAACGCTACGACGGGTATTTCTATTATAGAACGCATCATCGCCACCCTTTACCAGTGCCCGACGAAGGAATCACAAGGTCATCTGGAGTTTACAATGCCAGCGACGGTAATTCCAACGAAGACCCGATAAGTCAACTCAACGTTCTATTGCTCCCCGTACAGAAAAGCGAATCGACGCAATCGCACCATACGCGTGCACGTAACAACTCTTCGCGTGGATCGTCCCATCGTCGAGAGACGTAAGTTTCCATACTATGAATTCGCGTTTTACTCTCCGACGCGGGGATTCCACGACGAGAGAGAGTTTCGTGAGCGGGTTGACTCGGAAGAAACGCTACGACGGGTATTTCTATTATAGAACGCATCATCGCCACCCTTTACCAGTGCCCGACGAAGGAATCACAAGGTCATCTGGAGTTTACAATGCCAGCGACGGTAATTCCAACGAAGACCCGATAAGTCAACTCAACGTTCTATTACTCCCCGTACAGAAAAGCGAATCGACGCAATCGCACCATACGCGTGCACGTAACAACTCTTCGCGTGGGTCGTCCCATCGTCGAGAGACGTAAGTTTCATAGTAAGCCTTCGGCGTTTTACTCTCCGACGCGGGGATTCCACGACGAGAGAGAGAGTTTCGTGAGCGGGTTGACTCGGAAGAAACGCTACGACGGGTATTTCTATTATAGAACGCATCATCGCCACCCTTTACCAGTGCCCGACGAAGGAATCACAAGGTCATCTGGAGTTTACAATGCCAGCGACGGTAATTCCAACGAAGACCCGATAAGTCAACTCAACGTTCTATTTCTCCCCGTACAGAAAAGCGAATCGACGCAATCGCACCATACGCGTGCACGTAAACAACTCTTCGCGTGGATCGTCCCATCGTCGAGAGACGTAAGTTTTCATAGTATGAATTCGCGTTTTACTCTCCGACGCGGGGATTCCACGACGAGAGAGAGTTTCGTGAGCGGGTTGACTCGGAAGAAACGCTACGACGGGTATTTCTATTATAGAACGCATCATCGCCACCCTTTACCAGTGCCCGACGAAGGAATCACAAGGTCATCTGGAGTTTACAATGCCAGCGACGGTAATTCCAACGAAGACCCGATAAGTCAACTCAACGTTCTATTTCTCCCCGTACAGAAAAGCGAATCGACGCAATCGCACCATACGCGTGCACGTAAACAACTCTTCGCGTGGATCGTCCCATCGTCGAGAGACGTAAGTTTTCATAGTATGAATTCGCGTTTTACTCTCCGACGCGGGGATTCCACGACGAGAGAGAGTTTCGTGAGCGGGTTGACTCGGAAGAAACGCTACGACGGGTATTTCTATTATAGAACGCATCATCGCCACCCTTTACCAGTGCCCGACGAAGGAATCACAAGGTCATCTGGAGTTTACAATGCCAGCGACGGTAATTCCAACGAAGACCCGATAAGTCAACTCAACGTTCTATTACTCCCCGTACAGAAAAGCGAATCGACGCAATCGCACCATACGCGTGCACGTAACTACTCTTCGCGTGGATCGTCCCATCGTCGAGAGACGTAAGTTTCCATACTATGAATTCGCGTTTTACTCTCCGACGCGGGGATTCCACGACGAGAGAGTGTTTCGTGAGCGGGTTGACTCGGAAGAAACGCTACGACGGGTATTTCTATTATAGAACGCATCATCGCCACCCTTTACCAGTGCCCGACGAAGGAATCACAAGGTCATCTGGAGTTTACAATGCCAGCGACGGTAATTCCAACGAAGACCCGATAAGTCAACTCAACGTTCTATTGCTCCCCGTACAGAAAAGCGAATCGACGCAATCGCACCATACGCGTGCACGTAACAACTCTTCGCGTGGATCGTCCCATCGTCGAGAGACGTAAGTTTCATAAGTAAGCCTTCGGCGTTTTACTCTCCGACGCGGGGATTCCACGACGAGAGAGTGTTTCGTGGCGGGTGACTAGGCCGAAACGCTACGACGGGTATTTCTATTATAGAACGAATCATCGCCACCCTTTACCAGTGCCCGACGAAGGAATCACAAGGTCATCTGGAGTTTACAATGCCAGCGACGGTAATTCCAACGAAGACCCGATAAGTCAGCTCATCGTTCTATTTCTCCCCGTACAGAAAAGCGAATCGACGCTATCGCACCTCGCGCGAGCACGTAACAACTCTTCGCGTGGATCGTCCCATCGTCGAGAGACGTAAGACGCACGGAAATCGTGGTTCATCGCGTCTTTTCCTACTCTCTTGAATCGCAATTTCGTATAGAGCCTACACACGCGAACCACCGGCATATACTATTTCTTCTCTCATAGTAAGCCTTCGCGCGTTTTACTCTCCGACGCGGGGATTCCACGACGAGAGAGTGTTTCGTGGCGGGTGTCTCGGCCGAATCGCTACGACGGGTATTTCTATTATAGAACGAATCATCGCCACCCTTTACCAGTGCCCGACGAAGGAATCACAAGGTCATCTGGAGTTTACAATGCCAGCGACGGTAATTCCAACGAAGACCCGATAAGTCAACTCATCGTTCTATTTCTCCCCGTACAGAAAAGCGAATCGACGCTATCGCACCTCGCGCGAGCACGAAACAACTCTTCGCGTGGATCGTCCCATCGTCGAAAGATGTAAGACGCACGGAAATCGTGGTTCGGCGGGCTCTATGCGCCTTGTTCAAAGTAAAAAAAAAAAAAATTTCGACGGACGGGAGAAGTGTATTTCTCCGCGCGTAAGCCGTTCGAAATTTCCGACGGACGGGAGATGAACTCTCCGCGCGTAAGCCGTCTAGTCATACAGCAGAGCAGGTATCGAGATACCTCTCTGTGCATGATCGTTCAAGTATTTTTCACGAGGAAGCGTTGTTGCACGTTTATCGCTCCTTCCTCCTCTGTATATATAATATTATTTCTCTTGTGTATCGAGTGTGTGCAGAAATTGAACTCGTACACTTATATATATATATGTATGTATCTTTCGCTCCTTTTTATATTATCTTTCGCTCCACTCTTTATATTTCTCATGTTTCCTTCTTTCGGTCAGTTCTTGTAGTGTATTTTGCTCGTTAATGATCCTTCCGCAGGTTCACCTACGGAAACCTTGTTACGACTTTTACTT
>NW_027475296.1:0-90453 GCF_051020985.1 Nomia melanderi | reverse complement strand
TACACGGTTTCATATAGTTTTAATAGTTTTATTAGTTTTATACAGTTTTGTATAGTTTCACCTAGTTTCATATAGTTTTATTAGTTTGATAATCTTTTATATAGTTTTATACTGGATTATATAGTTTTATACAGTTTTATATAGTTTTACATAGATTCATATAGTTTTATTCGTTTCATATAGTTTTATATAGTTTTATACTGTATTATATAGTTTTATACAGTTTTATAGAGTTTCATATAGTTTTATTAGTTTTATACAGTTTTATATAGTTTTATATAGTTTTATATAGTTTTATATAGTTTTATATATCTTTACACGGTTTTATATAGTTTTATTAGTTTTATATAGTTTTATACAGTTTTATATAGTTTTATATAGTTTTATATAGTTTTATATAGTTTTATATAGTTTTATATAGTTTTATATAGTTTTATATAGTTTTATTAGTTTTATATAGTTTTATATAGTTTTATATAGTTCTATATAGTTTTATATACTTTTATATAGTTTTATATAGTTTTATATAGTTTTACACGATTTTATATAGTTTATTAGTTTTATATAGTTTTATACAGTTTTATATAGTTTTATACAGTTTTATATAATTTATATAGTTTTATTTGTTTTGTATAGTTTTATATAGTTTTATTAGTTTGATATTGCCTTATACAGTTTTATATATTTTTATATAGATTCATATAGTTTTATTAGTTTTACATAGTTTTATATAGTATTAAATAGTTTTATATAGTTTTATATAGTTTTATATTGTTTTACACAGTTTTATTAGTTTTATACAGTTTTGTATAGTTTCACCTAGTTTCATATAGTTTTATTAGTTTTATATTCTTTTATATAGTTTTATACTGTATTATATAGTTTTATACAGTTTTATATAGTTTTACATAGATTCATATAGTTTTATTCGTTTCATATAGTTTTATATAGTTTTATACTGTATTATATGGTTTTATACAGTTTTATAGAGTTTCATATAGTTTTATCAGTTTTATACAGTTTTATATAGTTTTATATAGTTTTATATAGTTTTATATAGTTTTATATAGTTTTATATAGTTTTATATATCTTTACACGGTTTTATATAGTTTTATTAGTTTTATATAGTATAATATAGTTTTACGTAGTTTTATATAGTTTCATATATTTTTATATAGTTTCATATCGTTTTACAATCTTTTCTATTGTTTTATTAGCTTCATATAGTTTTATATAGTTCTAAATAGTTTCATATAGTTTTATATAGCTTTATACATTTTCATATTGTTTTATATAGTATTATATGGTTTTATATAGTTCTATTGGTTTTATATAGTTTTATATAGTTTTATATAGTTTTATATAGTTTTATATAGTATTATATGGTTTTATATAGTTTTATATAGTTTTATACAGTTTTATATAGTTTCATATCATTTTACAATCTTTTGTAGTGTTTTATTAGTTTCATATTGTTTTATATAGTTCTAACTAGTTTCATATAGTTTTATATATTTGTATATAGTTTTATATAGTTTTATATAGTTTTATATAGTTTTATATAGTTTCGTATAGTTTTATTTAGTTTTGTATAGTTTTATATAGTTTTATATAGTTTTATATAGTTTTATATAGTTTTATATAGTTTTATATAGTTTTATATAGCTTTACACGGTTTCATATAGTTTTAATAGTTTTATATAGTTTTATACAGTTTTATATAGTGTTATATAGTCTTATATAGTTTTATATAGTTTTATATAGTTTTATATAGTTTTATATAGTTTTATATACTTTTATATAGTTTTACACAGTTTTATATAGTTTTATTAGTTATATATAGTTTTATACAGATTTATATACTTTTATATAGTTTTATTTGTTTTGTATAATTTTATATAGTTATATATAGTTTTATATAGTTTTATTAGGTTTATACAGTTTTATATAGTTTTTATATAGTTTTATTAGTTTTATATATAGTTTTATATAGTTTTATGTAGTTTTACACAGATTTATACAGTTTTATTAGTTTTACACAGTTTTATATAGTTTTTATATAGTTGTATTAGTTTTATATAGTTTTATTTAGTATTATATAGTTTTATATAGTTTTATTAGTTTGATATTGCCTTATACAGTTTTATATATTTTTATATAGATTCATATAGTTTTATTAGTTTTACATAGTTTTATATAGTATTAAATAGTTTTATATAGTTTTATATAGTTTTATATTGTTTTACACAGTTTTATTAGTTTTATACAGTTTTGTATAGTTTCACCTAGTTTCATATAGTTTTATTAGTTTTATATTCTTTTATATAGTTTTATACTGTATTATATAGTTTTATACAGTTTTATATAGTTTTACATAGATTCATATAGTTTTATTCGTTTCATATAGTTTTATATAGTTTTATACTGTATTATATGGTTTTATACAGTTTTATAGAGTTTCATATAGTTTTATCAGTTTTATACAGTTTTATATAGTTTTATATAGTTTTATATAGTTTTATATAGTTTTATATAGTTTTATATAGTTTTATATATCTTTACACGGTTTTATATAGTTTTATTAGTTTTATATAGTTTTATATAGTTTTATATAGTTTTATATATCTTTACACGGTTTTATATAGTTTTATTAGTTTTATATAGTTTTATACAGTTTTATATAGTTTTGTATAGTTTTATATAGTTTTATTTAGTTTTATATGGTTTTATATTGTTTTATATAATTTTATATAGTTTTATATAGTTTTATACAGTTTTATATAGTTTTATATAGTTTTATATAGTTTTATATAGTTTTATATAGTTTTATGTAGTTTTAAACAGTGTTATATAGTTTCATATGGTTTTATATAGTTTTATATAGTATTATATAGTTTTATATAGTTTTATATAGTTTTATATAGTTTTACACAGTTTTGTATAGTTTTATTAGTTTTATATAGTATAATATAGTTTTATGTAGTTTTATATAGTTTCATATATTTTTATATAGTTTCATATCGTTTTACAATCTTTTCTATTGTTTTATTAGCTTCATATAGTTTTATATAGTTCTAAATAGTTTCATATAGTTTTATATAGCTTTATACATTTTCATATTGTTTTATATAGTATTATATGGTTTTATATAGTTCTATTGGTTTTATATAGTTTTATATAGTTTTATATAGTTTTATATAGTTTTATATAGTATTATATGGTTTTATATAGTTTTATATAGTTTTATATAGTTTTATACAGTTTTATATAGTTTCATATCATTTTACAATCTTTTGTAGTGTTTTATTAGTTTCATATTGTTTTATATAGTTCTAACTAGTTTCATATAGTTTTATATATTTGTATATAGTTTTATATAGTTTTATATAGTTTTATATAGTTTTATATAGTTTCGTATAGTTTTATTTAGTTTTGTATAGTTTTATATAGTTTTATATAGTTTTATGTTGTTTTATATAGGTTTATGTAGTTTTATATAGTTTCATATATTTATATAGTTTCATATCGTTTTACAATCTTTTGTTTTGTTTTATTAGTTTCATATAGTTTTACATAGTTCTATATAGTTTCATATAGTTTTATATAGTTTTATATAGATTCATATAGTTTTATATAGTTTTATTAGTTTTACATAGTTTTATGTAGCTTCATATAGTATTATACAGTTTTATACAGTTTTATTGGTTTTATGTAGTTTGGTATAATTCTCGATTATTTCATATAGTTTTATGTAGTTTTATTTAGTTTTATATAGTTTTACACAGTTTTAAATAGCTTTATATAGTTCTTTATGATTTTTTATAGTTTTATATAGTTTTATATAGTAACACATTGATTTATACGGTTTTATTAGTGTTATATAGTCTTAAATAGTTCTATATATTTTCATATAGTTTTATTAGTTTTATATAGTTTTATATAGTTTTATATAGTTTTATATAGTTTTGTATAGTTTTATATAGTTTTATATAGTCTTATATAGTTTTACATAGTTTCATATAGTTTTATATAGTTTTATGTAGTTTTATATACTTTTAGGTAGTTTTATATAGTTCTATATAATTTTACATAGTTGTATATAATTTATATAATTTTATATAGTTTTATATAGTTTTATAGAATTCTATATTGTTTTATATAGTTTTTATAGTTCTATATAATTCTATATTGTTTTATATAGTTTTGTATAGTTTTTTACAGTTTTATATAGTTTTGTATAGTTTTATATAGTTTTATGTAGTTTTATATTGCGTTATGTAGTTCTATATAGTTTTGTATAGTTTTATATAGTTTTATAGTTTTATATAGTTTTATATAGTTTTATATAGTTTTATATAGTTTTCTATATTTTTATATAGTTTGATATAGTTTTACACAGTTTTATTTAGTCCTATTAGTTTTGTATATTTGTATTACTTTTGTATAGTTTTATATAATTTTATATAGTAAGAAAGCCCTGGCGCATAAGTGAGTTATGCAGGCAAGATCTCGGAGCATCAGCGGCAGAGAAAATCTCAGTTACACGGTACCGCACACTCAGGTTTTGTCAAAAATCGAGCATGAATCTGCTGATATCTCGGGAGTTATAAGAAATAGTAAGATAAATCAAGCTGCATTTTCTGTTGGAGGACCTGGCGCATGAATGTGTGCAGCAGGAACGACCTCAGACCACCAGCTGCCTCGAAAACCACGAACTCATGGGGCCGGACACTGAGGGTCTGGGAAAAATCCAATATATATCTGGTGATATCTCGGGTGCTATTAGAGATAGCGCGTTAAACCAATGTGCATAGTCTGCAGGAGGCCCTTGCGCATGAATCTGTGCAACAGGAACGACCTCGGACCACCAGGGGCCGAGAAAATTACAGATTTTCGGTATCCGTCACCCAAGGTCATGTAAAAATTCAGCATATATTTGGTGATATCTCGGGTGCTATTGCAGATAGCGCGATAAATCAAAGTGCATTGTCTGCATGAAGCCCTGGCGCATGAATCTGTGCAGCGGGAACGACCTCGGACCACCATGGGCCGAGAAAACCACCGACTCATGGGACCGGACACACAGGGTCAGGGAAAAATCCAATATATATCTGCTGATATCTCGGGTGCTATTAGAGATAGCTCGATAAATCAAAGTGACTTATCTGCAGGAGGCCCTGGCGCATGAATCTGTGCAGCGGGATCGACCTCGGACCACCTGGGGCCGAGAAAACCACCGCCTCATGGGGCCGGACACTCAGGGTCAGGGAAAAATCCAATATATATCTGGTGATATCTCTGGTGCTATTACAGATAGCGCGATAAATCAAAGTGCATTGTCTGCAGGAAGCCCTGGCGCATGAGTCTGTGCAGGAGGAACGACCTCGGACAACCAGGGGCCGAGAAAACCACCGTCTCATGGGGCAGGACACTCAGGGTCAGGGAAAAATCCAATATATATCTGGTGATATCTCTGGTGCTATTACAGATAGCGCGATAAATCAAAGTGCATTGTCTGCAGGAAGCCCTGGCGCATGAATCTGTGCAGCGGGAACGACCTCGGACCACCAGGGCCGAGAAAACCACCGACACATTGGGCCGGACACCCAAGGTCATGTAAAAATCCTGGATGTATCTGATGATATCTCGGGTGCTATTAGAGATAGCGCGAAAAATCAGAGTGAATGATCTGCAGGAGGCCCTGGCGCATGAATCTGTGCAGCGGTAACGACTTCGGGCCACCAGGGGCCGAGAAAACCACCGGCTCATGGTTCCGGACACTCAGGGTTAGGGAAAAATCCAATATATATCTGGTGATATCTCGGGTGCTATTAGAGATAGTGCAATAGGTCAAAGTGAATTATCTGCAGGAGGCCCTGGCGCATGAATCTGTGCAGCGGGTACGACCTCGGACCAACAGGGGCCGCGAAAACCACCGCCTCATGGGACAGGACACTCAGGGTCAGGGAAAAATCCAATATATATCTGGTGATATCTCGGGTGCTATTAGAGATAGTGCAATAAGTCAGAGTGAATTATCTGCAGGAGGCCCTGGCGCATGAATTTGTGCAGCAGGAACGACCTCGGACCACCAGGGGCCGAGAAAATTACATATTTTCGGTATCCGCCACCCGAGGTCATGTAAAAATCCAGCATATATCTGGTGATATCTCGGGTGCTATTACAGATAGCGCAATAAATCAAAGCGAATTATCTGCAGGAGGCCCTTGCGCATGAATCTGTGCAGCGGCAACGATCTCGGACCGCCAGGGGCCGAGAAAATTACAGATTTTCGGTATCCGTCTCCCAAGGTCATGTAAAAATACAGCATATATCTGGTGGTATCTCGGGTGCTATTAGAGATAGGGCAATAAATCAAAGTGCATTGTCTGCAGGAGGCCCTTGCGCTTGAATCTGTGCAGCAGGAACGACCTCGGACCACCAGGGGCCGAGAAAATTACAGATTTTCGGTATCCGTCACCCAAGGTCATGAAAAAATCATGCATGTATCTGGTGATATCTCGGGTGCTATTAGAGATGGCGCAATAAATCAAAGTGTATTGTCGGCAGGAGGCCCTTGCGCATGAATCTGTGCAGCGGGATCGACCTCGGACCACCGGGGGACGAGAAAACCACCGACACAAGGGGCCGGACACTCAGGGTCCAGGGAAAAATCCAATATATATCTGGGGATATCTCGGGTGCTATTAGAGATAGCGCAATAAACCAAAGTGAATTATCAGCTGGAGGGCCTGGAGCATGAATCTGTGCAGCGGGAACGATGTCGGACCACCAGGGGCCGAGAAAACCACCGTCTCATGGGGCCGGACACTCAGGGTCAGGGAAAAATCCAATATATATCTGGTAATATCTCAGGTGCTATTAGAGATAGCGCAATAACCAAAGTGACTTATCTGCAGGAGGCCCTGGCGTATGAATCTGTGCAGCGGGAACGATCTCGGACCACCAGGGGCCGAGAAAACCACCGTCTCATGGGGCCGGACACTCAGGGACAGGGAAAAATCCAATATGTATCTGGTGATATCTCGGGTGCTATTAGAGATAGCGCAATAAACCAAAGTGAATTATATGCAGGAGGCCCTGGCGCATTAATCTGTGCAGCAGGAACCACCTCAGACCAGCAGGGGCCGAGAAAACCATCGTCTCATTGGGCCGGACACTCAGGATCAGGGGAAAATCCAATATATATCTGGTGATATCTCGGGTGCTATTAGAGATAGCGCAATAAATCAAAGTGCATTGTCTGTAGGAGGCACTGGCGAATGAATCTGTGCAGCGGGAACGTCCTCGGACCACCAGGGACAGAGAAAACCACCGTCTCATGGGGCCGGACAGTCAGGGTCGGGGAAAAATCCAACATATATATCTGGTGATATCTCGGGTGCTATTAGAGATAGTGCGATAAATTAAAGTGCATTGTCTGTAGGAGGCCCTCGCGCATGAATCTGTACAGCAGGAGCGACTTCGGACCACCAGGGGCCGGGAAAATTAAAGATTTTCGATATCCGTCACCCAAGGTCAGCGAAAAATCCAGCATATATCTGGTCATATCTCGGGTGCTATTAGAGATAGCGCAATAAATCAAAGTGCATTGTCTGTAGGAGGCCCTGGCGCATGAATCTGGGCAGCAGGAACGTCTTCGGACCACCAGGGGCAGAGGAAATTAAAGATTTTCGATATCCGTCACCCAAGGTCATGTAAAAATCCAGCATATATCTGGTGATATCTCGGGTGCTATTACAGATAGCGCAATGAACCAAAGTGCATTGTCTGCAGAAGGCCCTGGCGCATGAATCTGTGCAGCGGGATCAACCTCGGACTACCAGGGGCCGAGAAAACCACCGACACATGGGACCGGACACACAGGGTCAGGGAAATATCCAATATATATATGGTGATATCTCAGGTGCTATTAGAGATAGCGCGATAAATAAAAGTGCATTGTCTGTAGGAGGCCATTGCGCATCAACCTGTGCAGCGGGAACGACCTTGGACCACCAGGGGCCGAGAAAACCACCGACACATGGGTCCGGACACCCAAGGTCGTGTAAAAATCCAGGATGTATCTGATGATATCTCGGGTGCTATTAGAGATAGTGCAATAAACCAAAGTGAATTATCTGCAGGAGGCCCTGGTGCATAAATCTGTGCAGCGGGAACGGCCTCCGGCCACCAGGGGCCGACAAAACCACCGACACATGGGGAGGACTGTCAGGGTCAGGGAATAGTCCAATATATATCTGGTGATATCTCGGGTGCTATTAGAGATAACGCAATTAACCAAAGTGAATTATCTGCAGGAGGCCCTGGCGCATGAATCTGTGCAGCGGGAACGACCTCGGACCACCAGGGCCCGCGAAAACCACCGTCTCATGGGGCCGGACACTCAGGGTCGGGGAAAAGTCCAATATATATCTGGTCATATCTCGGGTGCTATTAGAGAAAGCGGGATAAATCAAACTGCATTCTTTGCGGCAGGCCCTACCGCATGAATCTGGGCAGCGGGATCGACCTCGGACCACCAGGGGCCGAGAAAACCACCGACACATGGGGCCGGACTGTCAGGTTCAGTGCAATATCCAATATATATCTGGTGATATCCCGGGTGCTATTACAGATAGCGCAATGAATCAAAGTCCATTGTCTGCAGGAAGCCCGGGCGCATGAACCCGTGCAGCGGGAATGACATCGGGCAACCATGGACCGAGAAAACCACCGACACATGGGGCCGGACTGTCAGGGTCAGGGAAAGATCCAATATATATCTGGTTGATATATCGGGTTCTATTACAGATAGCGCGATAAATCAAAGTGCACTGTCTGCAGGAGGCCCTGGCGCATGAATCTTGGCAGCAGAAACGACCTCGGACAACCAGGGACAGAGAAAATCATCGACACATGGGGCCGGTCTGTGAGGGTCAGGGAAAAAACCAGCATATATCTGGTGATATCTGGGGTGCTATTAGAGATAGCGCAGTAAATCAAAGTGCATTGTCCGTATGAGGCCATTGCGGATGAACCTGTGCCGCTGGAACGACCTCGGACCACCAGGGGTCGAGAAAACCACCGTCTCATGGGGCCGCACACTCAGGGACGGGGAAAAATCCAATGAATCTGGTGATATCTCGGGTGCTATTAGAGATAGCGCAATGAACCAAAGTGCATTGTCTGCAGGAGGCCCTGGCGCATGAATCTGTGCAACGGGATCACCCTCGGACCACCAGGGGCCGAGAAAACCACCGACACATGGGTCCGGACACCCAAGGTCGTGTAAAAATCCAGGATGTATCTGATGATATCTCGGGTTCTATTAGAGATAGTGCAATAAACCAAAGTGAATTATCTGCAGGAGGCCCTGGCGCATGAATCTGTGCAGCGGGAACGGCCTCGGACCGCCAGGGTCCGACAAAACCACCGACACATGGGGCCGGACACTCAGGGCCAGGGAAAAATCCATTATATATCTGGTGATATCTCGGGTGCTATTAGAGATAGCGCAATAAACCAAAGTGAATTATCTGCAGGAGGCCCTGGCGCATGAATCTGTGCAGCGGGAACGACCTCGGACCACAAGGGGCCGAGACAACCACCGTCTCATGGGGCCGGACACTCAGGGTCGGAGAAAAATCCAATATATATCTGGTGATATCTCGGGTGCTATTACAGATAGCGCAATAAATCAAAGTGCATTGTCTGTAGGAGGCCCTGCCACATGAATCTGTGCAGCGGGAACAACCTCGGACCGTCAGGGGCCGAGAAAACCACCGGCACATGGGGCCGGATACTCAGGGTCAGGGAAAAATCCAATATATGTCTGGTGATATCTCGGGTGCTATTACAAATAGCGCCCTAAATCAAAGTGCATTGTCCGCAGGAGGCCCTGGCGCATGAATCTGTGCAGCGGGAACGACCTCGGACCACCAGGGGCCGAGAAAATGACAGATATTCGGAATTCGTCTCCCTAGGTCATGTAAAAATCCAGCATATATCTTGTGATATCTCGGGTGCTATTAGAGATAGGGCAATAAATCAAAGTGCATTGTCTGCAGGAGGCCCTTGCGCTTGAATCTGTGCAGCAGGAACGACCTCGGACCACCAGGGGCCGAGAAAATTACAGATTTTCGGTATCCGTCACCCAAGGTCATGAAAAAATCATGCATGTATCTGGTGATATCTCGGGTGCTATTAGAGATGGCGCAATAAATCAAAGTGTATTGTCGGCAGGAGGCCCTTGCGCATGAATCTGTGCAGCGGGATCGACCTCGGACCACCGGGGGTCGAGAAAACCACCGACACAAGGGGCCGGACACTCAGGGTCCAGGGAAAAATCCAATATATATCTGGGGATATCTCGGGTGCTATTAGAGATAGCGCAATAAACCAAAGTGAATTATCAGCTGGAGGGCCTGGAGCATGAATCTGTGCAGCGGGAACGATGTCGGACCACCAGGGGCCGAGAAAACCACCGTCTCATGGGGCCGGACACTCAGGGTCAGGGAAAAATCCAATATATATCTGGTAATATCTCAGGTGCTATTAGAGATAGCGCAATAACCAAAGTGACTTATCTGCAGGAGGCCCTGGCGTATGAATCTGTGCAGCGGGAACGATCTCGGACCACCAGGGGCCGAGAAAACCACCGTCTCATGGGGCCGGACACTCAGGGACAGGGAAAAATCCAATATGTATCTGGTGATATCTCGGGTGCTATTAGAGATAGCGCAATAAACCAAAGTGAATTATATGCAGGAGGCCCTGGCGCATTAATCTGTGCAGCAGGAACCACCTCAGACCAGCAGGGGCCGAGAAAACCATCGTCTCATTGGGCCGGACACTCAGGATCAGGGGAAAATCCAATATATATCTGGTGATATCTCGGGTGCTATTAGAGATAGCGCAATAAATCAAAGTGCATTGTCTGTAGGAGGCACTGGCGAATGAATCTGTGCAGCGGGAACGTCCTCGGACCACCAGGGACAGAGAAAACCACCGTCTCATGGGGCCGGACAGTCAGGGTCGGGGAAAAATCCAACATATATATCTGGTGATATCTCGGGTGCTATTAGAGATAGTGCGATAAATTAAAGTGCATTGTCTGTAGGAGGCCCTCGCGCATGAATCTGTACAGCAGGAGCGACTTCGGACCACCAGGGGCCGGGAAAATTAAAGATTTTCGATATCCGTCACCCAAGGTCAGCGAAAAATCCAGCATATATCTGGTGATATCTCGGGTGCTATTAGAAATAGCGCAATAAATCAAAGTGCATTGTCTGCAGGTGGCCCTGGCGCATGAATCTGTGAAGCAGGAACGACCTCGGACCACCAGGGGCCGAGAAAATGACAGATATTCGGAATTCGTCACCCAAGGTCATGTAAAAATCCAGCATATATCTGGTGATATCTCGGGTGCTATTACAGATAGCGCATTAAACCAAAGTGCATTGTCTGTAGGAGGCCCTGGCGCATGAATCTGTGCAGCGGGAACGACCTCGGACCACCAGGGGCCGAGAAAATCACCGTCTCATGGGGCCGGACTGTCAGGGTCAGGGAAAAATCCAATATATATCTGGTGATATCTCGAGTGCTATTACAGATAGCGCAATAAATCAAAGGGCATTGTCCGTAGGAGGCCATTGCGCATGAATCTGTGCAGCAGGGACATCGGACCACCAGGGGCCGAGAAAATTACAGTTTTTCGGTATCCGTCACCAAATGTCATTAAAAAATCCAGCATATATATGGTGATATCTCGGGTTCTATTCCAGATAGCGCGATAAATCAAAGTGCATTGTCTGCAGGAGGCCCTGGCGCATGAATCTGTGAAGCGGGAACGAACTCTTATCACCAAGGGCCGATAAAACCACCATCTCATGGGGCCGGACACTCAGGGTCAGGGAAAAATCCAATATATATCTGGTGATATCTCGGGTGCTATTACAGATAGCGCAATAAATCATAATGCATTGTCTGTTGGAGGCCCAGGCGCATGAATCTGGGCAGCGGGATCGACCTCGGAACACCAGGGGCCGAGAAAACCACCGTCTCATGGGGCCGGACAGTCAGGGTCGGGGAAAAATCCAACATATATATCTGGTGATATCTCGGGTGCTATTAGAGATAGTGCGATAAATTAAAGTGCATTGTCTGTAGGAGGCCCTCGCGCATGAATCTGTACAGCAGGAGCGACTTCGGACCACCAGGGGCCGGGAAAATTAAAGATTTTCGATATCCGTCACCCAAGGTCAGCGAAAAATCCAGCATATATCTGGTCATATCTCGGGTGCTATTAGAGATAGCGCAATAAATCAAAGTGCATTGTCTGTAGGAGGCCCTGGCGCATGAATCTGGGCAGCAGGAACGTCTTCGGACCACCAGGGGCAGAGGAAATTAAAGATTTTCGATATCCGTCACCCAAGGTCATGTAAAAATCCAGCATATATCTGGTGATATCTCGGGTGCTATTACAGATAGCGCAATGAACCAAAGTGCATTGTCTGCAGAAGGCCCTGGCGCATGAATCTGTGCAGCGGGATCAACCTCGGACTACCAGGGGCCGAGAAAACCACCGACACATGGGACCGGACACACAGGGTCAGGGAAATATCCAATATATATATGGTGATATCTCAGGTGCTATTAGAGATAGCGCGATAAATAAAAGTGCATTGTCTGTAGGAGGCCATTGCGCATCAACCTGTGCAGCGGGAACGACCTTGGACCACCAGGGGCCGAGAAAACCACCGACACATGGGTCCGGACACCCAAGGTCGTGTAAAAATCCAGGATGTATCTGATGATATCTCGGGTGCTATTAGAGATAGTGCAATAAACCAAAGTGAATTATCTGCAGGAGGCCCTGGTGCATAAATCTGTGCAGCGGGAACGGCCTCCGACCACCAGGGGCCGACAAAACCACCGACACATGGGGAGGACTGTCAGGGTCAGGGAATAGTCCAATATATATCTGGTGATATCTCGGGTGCTATTAGAGATAACGCAATTAACCAAAGTGAATTATCTGCAGGAGGCCCTGGCGCATGAATCTGTGCAGCGGGAACGACCTCGGACCACCAGGGCCCGCGAA
The DNA here is from genome assembly GCF_051020985.1 of Nomia melanderi. Classification (NCBI taxonomy): domain Eukaryota; kingdom Metazoa; phylum Arthropoda; class Insecta; order Hymenoptera; family Halictidae; genus Nomia; species Nomia melanderi. Next base: position 77,347 of record NW_027475296.1, on the reverse strand, counting down.
AACCACCGTCTCATGGGGCCGGACACTCAGGGTCGGGGAAAAGTCCAATATATATCTGGTCATATCTCGGGTGCTATTAGAGAAAGCGGGATAAATCAAACTGCATTCTCTGCGGCAGGCCCTACCGCATGAATCTGGGCAGCGGGATCGACCTCGGACCACCAGGGGCCGAGAAAACCACCGACACATGGGGCCGGACTGTCAGGTTCAGTGCAATATCCAATATATATCTGGTGATATCCCGGGTGCTATTACAGATAGCGCAATGAATCAAAGTCCATTGTCTGCAGGAAGCCCGGGCGCATGAACCCGTGCAGCGGGAATGACATCGGGCAACCATGGACCGAGAAAACCACCGACACATGGGGCCGGACTGTCAGGGTCAGGGAAAGATCCAATATATATCTGGTTGATATATCGGGTTCTATTACAGATAGCGCGATAAATCAAAGTGCACTGTCTGCAGGAGGCCCTGGCGCATGAATCTTGGCAGCAGAAACGACCTCGGACAACCAGGGACAGAGAAAATCATCGACACATGGGGCCGGTCTGTGAGGGTCAGGGAAAAAACCAGCATATATCTGGTGATATCTGGGGTGCTATTAGAGATAGCGCAGTAAATCAAAGTGCATTGTCCGTATGAGGCCATTGCGGATGAACCTGTGCCGCTGGAACGACCTCGGACCACCAGGGGTCGAGAAAACCACCGTCTCATGGGGCCGCACACTCAGGGACGGGGAAAAATCCAATGAATCTGGTGATATCTCGGGTGCTATTAGAGATAGCGCAATGAACCAAAGTGCATTGTCTGCAGGAGGCCCTGGCGCATGAATCTGTGCAGCGGGATCACCCTCGGACCACCAGGGGCCGAGAAAACCACCGACACATGGGTCCGGACACCCAAGGTCGTGTAAAAATCCAGGATGTATCTGATGATATCTCGGGTTCTATTAGAGATAGTGCAATAAACCAAAGTGAATTATCTGCAGGAGGCCCTGGCGCATGAATCTGTGCAGCGGGAACGGCCTCGGACCGCCAGGGTCCGACAAAACCACCGACACATGGGGCCGGACACTCAGGGCCAGGGAAAAATCCATTATATATCTGGTGATATCTCGGGTGCTATTAGAGATAGCGCAATAAACCATAGTGAATTATCTGCAGGAGGCCCTGGCGCATGAATCTGTGCAGCGGGAACGACCTCGGACCACAAGGGGCCGAGACAACCACCGTCTCATGGGGCCGGACACTCAGGGTCGGAGAAAAATCCAATATATATCTGGTGATATCTCGGGTGCTATTACAGATAGCGCAATAAATCAAAGTGCATTGTCTGTAGGAGGCCCTGCCACATGAATCTGTGCAGCGGGAACAACCTCGGACCGTCAGGGGCCGAGAAAACCACCGGCACATGGGGCCGGATACTCAGGGTCAGGGAAAAATCCAATATATGTCTGGTGATATCTCGGGTGCTATTACAAATAGCGCCCTAAATCAAAGTGCATTGTCCGCAGGAGGCCCTGGCGCATGAATCTGTGCAGCGGGAACGACCTCGGACCACCAGGGGCCGAGAAAATGACAGATATTCGGAATTCGTCTCCCTAGGTCATGTAAAAATCCAGCATATATCTTGTGATATCTCGGGTTCTATTACAGGTAGCGCGATAAATCAAATTGCATTGTCTGCAGGAAGCCCTGGCGCATGAACCTGTGAAGCAGGAACGACCTCGGACCACCAGGGGCCGAGAAAATCACCGTTTCATGGGGCCGGACTGTCAGGGTCAGGGAAAAATCCAATATATATCTGGTGATATCTCGAGTGCTATTAGAGATAGCGCAATAAACCAAAGTGAATTATCTGCAGGAGGCCCTGGCGCATGAATGTGTGCAGCGAGAACGACCTCGTACCACCAGGGGCCGAGAAAACCACCGTCTCATGGGGCCGGTCACTCAGGTTCGGGGAAATATCCAATATATATCTGGTGATATGTCGGGTGCTATTAGAGATAGCGCAATAAACAAAAGTGCTTTGTCTGCAGGAGGCCCTGGCGCATGAATCTGTGCACGGGCAACGACCTCGGACCACCAGGGGCCGAGAAAACCACCGACACATGGGGCCGGACACTCAGGGTCAGGGAAAAATCCAATATATATCTGGTGATGTCTCGGGTGCTATTAGAGATAGCGCAATAAACCAAATTGTATTATCTGCAGGAGGCCCTGGCGCATGAATCTCTGCAGCGGGAACGAACTCGGATCACCAGGGTCCGAGAAAACCACCGTCTCATGGGGCCGGTCACTCAGTTTCGGGGAAAAATCCAATATATATCTGGTGATATGTCGGGTGTAATTAGAGATAGCGCAATAAGCGAAACTGAATTATCTGCAGGATGCCCTGGCGCATGCATCTGTGCAGCGGGAACGAGCTCGGACAACCAGGGGCCGAGAAAACCACCGTCTCATGGGGCCGGACACTCAGGGTCAGGGGAAAATCCAATATATATCTGGTGATATCTCGGGTGCTATTAGAAATAGCGCAATAAATCAAAGTGCATTGTCTGCAGGTGTCCCTGGCGCATGAATCTGTGAAGCAGGAACGACCTCGGACCACCAGGGGCCGAGAAAATGACAGATATTCGGAATTCGTCACCCAAGGTCATGTAAAAATCCAGCATATATCTGGTGATATCTCGGGTGCTATTACAGATAGCGCATTAAACCAAAGTGCATTGTCTGCAGGAGGCCCTGGCGCATGAATCTGTGCAGCGGGAACGACCTCGGACCACCAGGGGCCGAGAAAATCACCGTCTCATGGGGCCGGACTGTCAGGGTCAGGGAAAAATCCAATATATATCTGGTGATATCTCGAGTGCTATTACAGATAGCGCAATAAATCAAAGGGCATTGTCCGTAGGAGGCCATTGCGCATGAATCTGTGCAGCAGGGACATCGGACCACCAGGGGCCGAGAAAATTACAGTTTTTCGGTATCCGTCACCAAATGTCATTAAAAAATCCAGCATATATATGGTGATATCTCGGGTTCTATTCCAGATAGCGCGATAAATCAAAGTGCATTGTCTGCAGGAGGCCCTGGCGCATGAATCTGTGAAGCAGGATCGACCTCGGACCACCAGGGGCCGAGAAAACTACAGTCTCATGGGGCCGGACACTCAGGGTCAGGGGAAAATCCAATATATATCTGATGATATCTCGGGTGCTATTAGAGATAGCGCCATAAATCAAAGTGCATTGGCTGCAGGAGGCCCTGGAGCATGAATCTGTGCAGCAGGATCGACATCGGACCACCAGGGACCGAGAAAATTACAGATATTCGCAATCCGTCACCCAAAGTCATGTAAAAATCCAGCATATATATGGTGCTTTCATGGGTGCTATTAGAGATAGCGCAATAAATCAAAGTGCATTGTCTGTAGGAGGCACTCGCGAAGGAATCTGTGCAGCAGGAACTACCTCGGACCACCAGGGGCCGAGAAAATTACAGATGTTCGGAATCCGTCACCCAAGGTCATGTAAAAATCCAGCATATATCTGGTGATATCTCAGGCGCTATTACAGATAGCGCGATAAATCAAACTGCATTGTCTGCAGGAAGCCCTGGCGCATGAATCTGGGCAGCGGGAACGACCTCGGACCACCAGGGGCCGAGAAAACCACAGTCTCATGGGGCCGGACACTCAGGGTCAGGGGAAAATCCAATATATATCTGGTGATATCTCCGGTGTTATTAGAGATAGCGCAATAAACCAAAGTGAATTATCTGCAGGAGGCCCTGGCGCATGAATCTGTGCAGCGGGAACGACTTCGGACCACCAGGGGCCGAGAAAACCACCGTCTCATGGGGCCGGACACTCAGGGTCAGGGAAAAATCCAATATATATCTGGTGATATCTCGGGTTCTATTACAGATAGCGCGATAAATCAAAGTGCATTGCCTGTAGGAGGCCCTGGCGCATGAATCGCTGCAGCGGGAACGAACTCTTATCACCAAGGGCCGATAAAACCACCATCTCATGGGGCCGGACACTCAGGGTCAGGGAAAAATCCAATATATATCTGGTGATATCTCGGGTGCTATTACAGATAGCGCAATAAATCATAATGCATTGTCTGTAGGAGGCCCAGGCGCATGAATCTGGGCAGCGGGATCGACCTCGGAAGACCAGGGGCCGAGAAAACCACAGTCTCATGGGGCCGGACACTCAGGGTCAGGGGAAAATCCAATATATATCTGGTGATATCTCGGGTGCTATTAGAGATAGCGCAATAAACCAAAGTGAATTATCTGCAGGAGGCCCTGGCGCATGAATCTGTGCAGCAGGAACGACCTCGGACCGCCAGGGGCCGAGGAAACCACCGTCTCATGGGGCCGGACACTCAGGGTCAGGGAAAAATCCAATATACATCTGGTGATATCTCGGGTGCTATTACAGATAGCGCAATAAATCAAAGTGCATTGTCTGTAGGAGGCCCTGGCGCATGAATCTGGGCAGCGGGAACGACCTTGGACCACCAGGGGCCGGGAAAACCACCGTCTCATGGGGCCGGACACTCAGGGTCAGGGAAAAATCCAATATATATCTGGTGATATCTCGGGTGCTATTAGAGATAGCGCAATAAATCAAAGTGCATTGTCTGTAGGAGGCCCTGGCGCATGAATCTGGGCAGCGGGAACGACCTCGGACCACCAGGGGCCGAGAAAACCACCGTCTCATGGGGCCGGACACTCAGGGTCAGGGAAAAATCCAATATATATCTGGTGATATCTCGGGTGCTATTAGAGATAGCGCAATAAATCAAAGTGCATTGTCTGTAGGAGGCCCTGGCGCATGAATCTGGGCAGCGGGTACGACCTCGGACCACCAGGGGCCGAGAAAACCACCGTCTCATGGGGCCGGACACTCAGGGTCAGGGAAAAATCAAATATACATCTGGTGATATCTCGGGTGCTATTAGAGATAGCGCAATAAATCAAAGTCCATTGTCTGTAGGAGGCCCTGGCGCAGGAATTTGGGCAGCGGGAACGACCTCGGACCACCAGGGGCCGAGAAAACCACCGTCTCATGAGGCCGGACACTCAAGGTCAGGGTACAATCCAATATATATCTGGTGATATCTCGGGTGCTATTAGAGATAGCGCAATAAATCAAAGTGCATTGTCTGCAGGAGGCCTTGGCGCATGAATCTGTGCAGCGGGAACGACCTCGGACCACCAGGGGCCGAGAAAACCACAGTCTCATGGAGCCGGACACTCAGGGTCAGGGAAAAATCCAATATATATCTGGTGATATCTCGGGTGCTATTAGAGATAGCGCAATAAATCAAAGTGCATTGTCTCTAGGAGGCCCTGGCGCATGAATCTGGGCAGCGGGAACGACCTCGGACCACCAGGGGCCGAGAAAACCACCGTCTCATGGGGCCGGACACTCAGGGTCAGGGAAAAATCCAATATACATCTGGTGATATCTCGGGTGCTATTAGAGATAGCGCAGTAAATCAAAGTCCATTGTCTGTAGGAGGCCCTGGCGCAGGAATTTGGGCAGCGGGAACGACCTCGGACCACCAGGGGCCGAGAAAACCACCGTCAAATGGGGTCGGACCCTCAGGGTCAGGGAAAAATCCAATATATATCTGGTGATATCTCGGGTGCTATTAGAGATAGCGCAATAAACCATAGTGAATTATCTGCAGGAGGCCCTGGCGCATGAATCTGTGCAGCGGGAACGACCTCGGACCGCCAGGGGCCGAGGAAACCACCGTCTCATGGGGCCGGACACTCAGAGTCAGGGAAAAATCCAATATACATCTGGTGATATCTCGGGTGCTATTACAGATAGCGCAATAAATCAAAGTGCATTGTCTGTAGGAGGCCCTGGCGCATGAATCTGGGCAGCGGGAACGACCTTGGACCACCAGGGGCCGAGAAAACCACCGTCTCATGGGGCCGGACACTCAGGGTCAGGGAAAAATCCAATATATATCTGGTGATATCTCGGGTGCTATTAGAGATAGCGCAATAAATCAAAGTGCATTGTCTGTAGGAGGCCCTGGCGCATGAATCTGGGCAGCGGGAACGACCTCGGACCACCAGGGGCCGAGAAAACCACCGTCTCATGGGGCCGGACACTCAGGGTCAGGGAAAAATCCAATATACATCTGGTGATATCTCGGGTGCTATTAGAGATAGCGCAATAAATCAAAGTGCATTGTCTGTAGGAGGCCCTGGCGCATGAATCTGGGCAGCGGGAACGACCTCGGACCACCAGGGGCCGAGAAAACCACAGTCTCATGGGGCCGGACACTCAGGGTCAGGGAAAAATCCAATATATATCTGGTGATATCTCGGGTGCTAGTAGAGATGGCGCAATAAATCAAAGTGCATTGTCTGTAGGAGGCTCTGGCGCATGAATCTGGGCAGCGGGAACGACCTCGGACCACCAGGGGCCGAGAAAACCACCGTCTCATGGGGCCGGACACTCAGGGTCAGGGAAAAATCCAATATATATCTGCTGATATCTCGGGTGCTATTGCAGATAGGGCGCTAAATCAACGTGCATTGTCTGCAGGAAGACCTGGCGCATGAATCTGTGCAGCAGGAAGGACCTCGGACCACCAGGGGCCGAGAAAACCTCCGACACGTGGGGCCGGACACCCAAGGTCATGTAAGATTCCAGGATGTATCTGTTGATATCTCGGGTGCTATTACAGATAGCGCAATAAATCAAAGTGCATTGTCTGTAGGATGCCCTGGCGCATGAATCTGTGCAGCGGGAACGACCTCGTACCACCAGGGGCCGAGGAAACCACAGTCTCATGGGGCCGGGCACTCAGGGTCAGGGGAAAATCCAATATATATCTGGTGATATCTCCGGTGTTATTAGAGATAGCGCAATAAACCAAAGTGAATTATCTGCAGGAGGCCCTGGCGCATGAATCTGTGCAGCGGGAACGACTTCGGACCACCAGGGGCCGAGAAAACCACCGTCTCATGGGGCCGGACACTCAGGGTCAGGGAAAAATCCAATATATATCTGGTGATATCTCGGGTTCTATTACAGATAGCGCGATAAATCAAAGTGCATTGCCTGCAGGAGGCCCTGGCGCATGAATCTCTGCAGCGGGAACGAACTCTTATCACCAAGGGCCGATAAAACCACCATCTCATGGGGCCGGACACTCAGGGTCAGGGAAAAATCCAATATATATCTGGTGATATCTCGGGTGCTATTACAGATAGCGCAATAAATCATAATGCATTGTCTGTTGGAGGCCCAGGCGCATGAATCTGGGCAGCGGGATCGACCTCGGAACACCAGGGGCCGAGAAAACCACCGTCTCATGGGGCCGGACACTCAGGGTCAGGGAAAAATACAATATACATCTGGTGATATCTCGGGTGCTATTAGAGATAGCGCAATAAATCAAAGTGCATTGTCTGTAGGAGCCCCTGGCGCATGAATCTGGGCAGCGGAAACGACCTCGGACCACCAGGGGCCGAGAAAACCACCGTCTCATGGGGCCGGACACACAGGGTCAGGGGAAAGTCCAATATATGTCTGGTGATATCTCGGGTGCTATTAGAGATAGCGCAATAAACCAAAGTGAATTATCTGCAGGAGGCCCTGGAGCATGAATCTGTGCAGCGGGAACGACCTCGGACCACCAGGGGCCGAGAAAACCACAGTCTCATGGAGCCGGACTCTCAGGGTCAGGGGAAAATCCAATATATATCTGGTGATATCTCGGGTGCTATTAGAGATAGCGCAATAAATCAAAGTCCATTGTCTGTAGGAGGCCCTGGCGCATGAATCTGGGCAGCGGGAACGACCTCGCACCACCAGGGGCCGAGAAAACCACCGTCTCATGCGGCCGGACACTCAGGGTCAGGGAAAAGTCCAATATACATCTGGTGATATCTCGGGTGCTATTACAGATAGCGCAATATATCAAAGTGCATTGTCTGTAGGAGGCCCTGGCGCATGAATCTGGGCAGCGGGAACGACGTCGGACCACCAGGGGCCGAGAAAACCACAGTCTCATGGAGCCGGACACTCAGGGTCAGGGAAAAATCCAATATATATCTGGTGATATCTCGGGTGCTATTAGAGATAGCGCAATAAATCAAAGTGCATTGTCTGTAGGAGGCCCTGGCGCATGAATCTGGGCAGCGGGAACGACCTCGGACCACCAGGGGCCGAGAAAACCACCGTCTCATGGGGCCGGACACTCAGGGTCAGGGAAAAATCCAATATATATCTGGTGATATCTCGGGTTCTATTACAGATAGCGCGATAAATCAAAGTGCATTGCCTGCAGGAGGCCCTGGCGCATGAATCTCTGCAGCGGGAACGAACTCTTATCACCAAGGGCCGATAAAACCACCATCTCATGGGGCCGGACACTCAGGGTCAGGGAAAAATCCAATATATATCTGGTGATATCTCGGGTGCTATTACAGATAGCGCAATAAATCATAATGCATTGTCTGTTGGAGGCCCAGGCGCATGAATCTGGGCAGCGGGATCGACCTCGGAACACCAGGGGCCGAGAAAACCACACTCTCATGGGGCCGGACACTCAGGGTCAGGGGAAAATCCAATATATATCTGGTGATATCTCGGGTGCTATTAGAGGTAGCGCAATAAACCATAGTGAATTATCTGCAGGAGGCCCTGGCGCATGAATCTGTGCAGCGGGAACGACCTCGGACCGCCAGGGGCCGAGGAAACCACCGTCTCATGGGGCCGGACACTCAGGGTCAGGGAAAAATCCAATATACATCTGGTGATATCTCGGGTGCTATTAGAGATAGCGCAATAAATCAAAGTGCATTGTCTGTAGGAGGCCCTGGCGCATGAATCTGGGCAGCGGGAACGACCTCGGACCACCAGGGGCCGAGAAAACCACAGTCTCATGGGGCCGGACACTCAGGGTCAGGGAAAAATCCAATATATATCTGGTGATATCTCGGGTGCTAGTAGAGATGGCGCAATAAATCAAAGTGCATTGTCTGTAGGAGGCTCTGGCGCATGAATCTGGGCAGCGGGAACGACCTCGGACCACCAGGGGCCGAGAAAACCACCGTCTCATGGGGCCGGACACTCAGGGTCAGGGAAAAATCCAATATATATCTGCTGATATCTCGGGTGCTATTGCAGATAGGGCGCTAAATCAACGTGCATTGTCTGCAGGAAGACCTGGCGCATGAATCTGTGCAGCAGGAAGGACCTCGGACCACCAGGGGCCGAGAAAACCTCCGACACGTGGGGCCGGACACCCAAGGTCATGTAAGATTCCAGGATGTATCTGATGATATCTCGGGTGCTATTACAGATAGCGCAATAAATCAAAGTGCATTGTCTGTAGGATGCCCTGGCGCATGAATCTGTGCAGCGGGAACGACCTCGTACCACCAGGGGCCGAGGAAACCACAGTCTCATGGGGCCGGGCACTCAGGGTCAGGGGAAAATCCAATATATATCTGGTGATATCTCCGGTGTTATTAGAGATAGCGCAATAAACCAAAGTGAATTATCTGCAGGAGGCCCTGGCGCATGAATCTGTGCAGCGGGAACGACTTCGGACCACCAGGGGCCGAGAAAACCACCGTCTCATGGGGCCGGACACTCAGGGTCAGGGAAAAATCCAATATATATCTGGTGATATCTCGGGTTCTATTACAGATAGCGCGATAAATCAAAGTGCATTGCCTGCAGGAGGCCCTGGCGCATGAATCTCTGCAGCGGGAACGAACTCTTATCACCAAGGGCCGATAAAACCACCATCTCATGGGGCCGGACACTCAGGGTCAGGGAAAAATCCAATATATATCTGGTGATATCTCGGGTGCTATTACAGATAGCGCAATAAATCATAATGCATTGTCTGTTGGAGGCCCAGGCGCATGAATCTGGGCAGCGGGATCGACCTCGGAACACCAGGGGCCGAGAAAACCACCGTCTCATGGGGCCGGACACTCAGGGTCAGGGAAAAATCCAATATACATCTGGTGATATCTCGGGTGCTATTAGAAATAGCGCAATAAATCAAAGTGCATTGTCTGCAGGTGGCCCTGGCGCATGAATCTGTGAAGCAGGAACGACCTCGGACCACCAGGGGCCGAGAAAATGACAGATATTCGGAATTCGTCACCCAAGGTCATGTAAAAATCCAGCATATATCTGGTGATATCTCGGGTGCTATTACAGATAGCGCATTAAACCAAAGTGCATTGTCTGTAGGAGGCCCTGGCGCATGAATCTGTGCAGCGGGAACGACCTCGGACCACCAGGGGCCGAGAAAATCACCGTCTCATGGGGCCGGACTGTCAGGGTCAGGGAAAAATCCAATATATATCTGGTGATATCTCGAGTGCTATTACAGATAGCGCAATAAATCAAAGGGCATTGTCCGTAGGAGGCCATTGCGCATGAATCTGTGCAGCAGGGACATCGGACCACCAGGGGCCGAGAAAATTACAGTTTTTCGGTATCCGTCACCAAATGTCATTAAAAAATCCAGCATATATATGGTGATATCTCGGGTTCTATTCCAGATAGCGCGATAAATCAAAGTGCATTGTCTGCAGGAGGCCCTGGCGCATGAATCTGTGAAGCAGGATCGACCTCGGACCACCAGGGGCCGAGAAAACTACAGTCTCATGGGGCCGGACACTCAGGGTCAGGGGAAAATCCAATATATATCTGATGATATCTCGGGTGCTATTAGAGATAGCGCCATAAATCAAAGTGCATTGGCTGCAGGAGGCCCTGGAGCATGAATCTGTGCAGCAGGATCGACATCGGACCACCAGGGACCGAGAAAATTACAGATATTCGCAATCCGTCACCCAAAGTCATGTAAAAATCCAGCATATATATGGTGCTTTCATGGGTGCTATTAGAGATAGCGCAATAAATCAAAGTGCATTGTCTGTAGGAGGCACTCGCGAAGGAATCTGTGCAGCAGGAACTACCTCGGACCACCAGGGGCCGAGAAAATTACAGATGTTCGGAATCCGTCACCCAAGGTCATGTAAAAATCCAGCATATATCTGGTGATATCTCAGGCGCTATTACAGATAGCGCGATAAATCAAACTGCATTGTCTGCAGGAAGCCCTGGCGCATGAATCTGGGCAGCGGGAACGACCTCGGACCACCAGGGGCCGAGAAAACCACAGTCTCATGGGGCCGGACACTCAGGGTCAGGGGAAAATCCAATATATATCTGGTGATATCTCGGGTATTATTAGAGATAGCGCAATAAACCAAAGTGAATTATCTGCAGCAGGCCCTGGCGCATGAATCTGTGCAGCGGTATCGACCTCGGACCACCAGGGGCCGAGAAAACCACCGTCTCATGGGGCCGGACACTCATGGTCAGAGAAAAATCCAATATATATCTGGTGTTATCTCGGGTGCTATTAGAGATAGCGCAATAAACCAAAGTGAATTATCTGCAGGAGGCCCTGGCGCATGCATCTGTGCAAGCGGAAACGACCTTGGACCACCAGGGGCCGAGAAAACCACCGTCTCATGGGGCCGGTCACTCAAGGTCAGGGAAAAATCCAATATATATCTGGTGATATCTCGGGTATTATTAGAGATACCGCAATAAATCAAAGTGCATTGTCTGTAGGATGCCCTGGCGCATGAATCTGTGCAGCGGGAACGACCTCGGACCACCAGGGGCCGAGAAAACCACAGTCTCATGGGGCCGGACGCTCAGGGTCAGGGGAAAATCCAATATATATCTGGTGATATCTCGGGTGTTATTAGAGATAGCGCAATAAATCAAAGTGCATTGTCTGTCGGAGGCCCTACCGCATGAATCTGGGCAGCCGGAACGACCTCGGGCCACCAGGGGCCGGGAAAACTACCGTCTCATGGGACCGGAAACTCAGGGTCAGGGAAAAATCCAATATATATCTGGCGATATCTCGGGTGCTATTACAGATAGCGCAATAAACCAAAGTGAATTATCTGCAGGACGCCTTGGCGCATGAATCTGTGCAGCGGGAACGACCTCGGACCACCAGGAGCCGAGAAAACCACCGTCTCATGGGGCCGGACACTCAGGGTCAAGGGAAAATCCAATATATCTGGTGATATCTCGGGTGCTATTAGAGATAGCGCCATAAACCAAAGTGAATTATCTGCAGGAGGCCCTGGCGCATGAATCTGAGCAGCGGGAACGACCTCGGGCCACCAGGTGCCGTGAAAACCACCGTCTCATGGGGCCGGACGCTCAGTGTCAGGGAAAAATCCAATATATATCTGGTGATATCTCGGGTGCTATTACAGATAGCGCAATAAATCAAAGTGCATTGTCTGTAGGAGGCCCTGCCGCATCATTCCGGGCAGCGGGAACGACATCGGACCACCAGGGGCCGAGAAAACCACAGTCTCATGGGGCCGGACACTCAGGGTCAGGGGAAAATCCAATATATGTCTGGTGATATCTCGGGTGCTATTAGAGATAGCGCCATAAACCAAAGTGAATTTTCTGCACGAGGCCCTGGGGCATGAATCTGTGCAGCGGGAACGACCTCGGACCACCAGGGGCCGAGAAAACCACCGTCTCATGGGGCCGGTCACCCAGTGTCAGGGAAAAATCCAATATATATCTGGTTTTATCTCGGGTGCTATTACTGATAGCGCAATAAATCAAAGTGCATTGTCTGCAGGGAGCCCTGGCGCATGATTCTGTGCAGCGGGAGCGACCTCGGACCACTAGGGGCCGAGAAAACCACCGTCTGATGTGGCCGGAGACTCAGGGTCAGGGGATAATCCAATATATATCCGGTGATATCTCGGGGGCTATTATATATAGCGCAATAAACCAAAGTGAATTATCTGCAGGAGGCCCTGGCGCAGGAATCTGTGCAGCAGGAACGACATCGGACCACCAGGGGACGAGAAAATTACAGATTTTCGGTATCCGTCACCCAAAGTCATGTAAAAATCCAGCATATATATGGTGCTTTCTCGGGTGCTATTACAGATAGCGCAATAAAGCAAAGTGAATTATCTGCAGGAAGCCCTGGCGCATGAATCTGTGCAGCGGGAGCGACCTCGGACCACCAGGGTCCGAGAAAGCCACTGTCTCATGGGGCCGGACACTCAGGGTCTGTTGAAAAATTCAATATATATCTGGTGATATCTCGGGTGCTATTACAGATAGCGCAATAAATCAAAGTGCATTGTCTGTAGGAGGCCCTGGCGCATGAATCTTTGGAGCGGGAACGACCTCGGACCACCAGGGCCGAGAAAACCACCGTCTCATGGGGCCGGACACTCAGGGTCGGGGACAAATCCAACATATATCTGGTGATATCTCGGGTGCTCTTAGAGATAGCGCGATAAACCAAAGTGAATTATCTGCAGGAAGCCCTGGCGCATGAATCTGTGCAGCGGGAGCGACCTCGGACCACCAGGGTCCGAGAAAGCCACTGTCTCATGGGGCCGGACACTCAGGGTATGTTGAAAAATTCAATATATATCTGGTGATATCTCGGGTGCTCTTACAGATAGAGCACTAAACCAAAGTGAATTATCTGCAGCGAGCCCTGGCGCATGAATCTGTGCAGCGGGAACGACCTCGGACCACCAGGGGCCGAGAAAACCACCGACACATGGGGCCGCACACCCAAGGTCATGTAAAAACCCAGGATGTATCTGATGATATCTCGCGTGGTATTAGAGATAGCGCAATAAACCAGAGTGAATTGTCTGCAGGAAACCCTGGCGCATGAATCTGTTCAGCGGGATCGAACTCGGAACACGAGGGACCGAGAAAACCATCGACACATGGGGCCGGACTGTGAGGGTCAGGGAAAAATCCAATATATATCTGGTGATATCTCGGGTGCTATTAGAGATAGCACAATAAATCAAAGTGCATTGTCTGCAGGAGGTCCTGCCGCATGGATATGTGCAGCAGGAACGACCTCGGACCACCAGGGGCCGAGGAAGTTACAGCTTTTCGGTATCCGTCGCCCAAGGTCATGTAAAAATCCGGCATATATCTGGTGATATCTCGGGTGCTATTGCAGATAGGGCGCTAAATCAACGTGCATTGTCTGCAGGAAGACCTGGCGCATGAATATGTGCAGCAGGAAGGACCTCGGACCACCAGGGGCCGAGAAAACCTCCGACACATGGGGCCGGACACCCAAGGTCATGTAAGAATCCAGGATGTATCTGATGATATCTCGGGTCCTATTAGAGATAGCGCGATAATTCAAAGTACATTGTCTGCAGGAGGCCCTGGCGCATGAATCTGGGCAGCGGGAACGACCTCGGACCACCACGGGCCGAGAAAACCACCGACACATGGTGCCGAACACGCAGGGTCAGGGAAAAGTCCATTATATATCTGATGATATCTCGGGTGCTATTAGAGATAGCGCGATAACTAAAAGTGCATTGTCTGCGGGAGGCCCTGGCGCATGAATCTGTGCTGCGGCAACGACCTCGGACCACCAGGGGCCGAGAAGATCACCGTCTCATGGGGCCGGACTGTCAGGGTCAGGGAAAAATCCAATATATATCTGGTGATATTTCGGGTGCTATTAGAGATAGCGCAATAAATCAAAGTGCATTGTCTGTAGGAGGCACTGGCGAATGAATCTGTGCAGCAGGAACGACCTCGGACCACCAGAGGCCGAGAAAATTACAGATATTCGGAATTCGTCACCATAGGTCATGTAAAAATCCAGCATGGATCTGGTGATATCTCGGGTGCTATTAGAGATAGCGCAATAAACCAAAGTGAATTATCTGCAGTAGGCCCTGGCGCATGAATCTGTGCAGCGGGAACGACCTCGGATCACCAGGGTCCGAGAAAGCCACTGTTTCATGGGGCCGGACACTCTGGGTCTGTTGAAAAATTCAATATATATCTGGTGATATCTCGGGTGCTCTTACAGATAGCGCACTAAGCCAAAGTGAATTATCTGCAGCGGGCCCTGGCGCATGAATCTGTGCAGCGGGAACGACCTCGGACCACCAGGGGCCGAGAAAACCACCGACACATGGGGCCGCACACCCAAGGTCATGTAAAAACCCAGGATTTATCTGATGATATCTCGGGTGCTATTAGAGATAGCGCAATAAATCAAAGTGCATTATCTGGAGGAGGCACTGGCGAGTGAATCTGTGCAGCAGGAACTACCTCGGACCACCAGGGGCCGAGAAAATTACAGATATTCGGAATACGTCACCAAAGGTCATGTAAAAATCCAGCATGGATCTGGTGATATCTCGGGTGCTATTACAGATAGCGCAATAAACCAAAGTGAATTGTCTGCAGGAAACCTTGGCGCATGAATCTGTTCAGCGGGATCGAACTCGGACCACGAGGGACGGGAGAAAACCATCGACACATGGGGCCGGACTGTGAGGGTCAGGGAAAAATCCAATATATATCTGGTGATATCTCGGGTGCTATTAGACATAGCGCAATAAATCAAAGTGCATTGTCTGCAGGAGGTCCTGCCGCATGAATATGTGCAGCGGGAACTATCTCGGACCACCAGGGCCCGAGAAAACCAACGCCTCATGGGGCCGGACACTCAGGGTCAGGGGAAAATCCAATATATATCTGATGGTATCTCGGGTGCTATTAGAGACAGCGCAATAAACCAAAGTGCATTGTCTGCAGGAGGCCCTGGCGCATAAATTTGTGCAGCAGGAACGACCTCGGACCACCAGGGGCCGAGGAAATTACAGCTTTTCGGTTTCCGTCGCCCAAGGTCATGTAAAAATCCGGCATATATCTGCTGATATCTCGGGTGCTATTGCAGATAGGGCGCTAAATCAACGTGCATTGTCTGCAGGAAGACCTGGCGCATGAATCTGTGCAGCAGGAAGGACCTCGGACCACCAGGGGCCGAGAAAACCTCCGACACGTGGGGCCGGACACCCAAGGTCATGTAAGATTCCAGGATGTATCTGATGATATCTCGGGTGCTATTACAGATAGCGCAATAAATCAAAGTGCATTGTCTGTAGGATGCCCTGGCGCATGAATCTGTGCAGCGGGAACGACCTCGTACCACCAGGGGCCGAGGAAACCACAGTCTCATGGGGCCGGACACTCAGGGTCAGGGGAAAATCCAATATATATCTGGTGATATCTCGGGTTCTATTACAGATAGCGCGATAAATCAAAGTGCATTGCCTGCAGGAGGCCCTGGCGCATGAATCGCTGCAGCGGGAACGAACTCTTATCACCAAGGGCCGATAAAACCACCATCTCATGGGGCCGGACACTCAGGGTCAGGGAAAAATCCAATATATATCTGGTGATATCTCGGGTGCTATTACAGATAGCGCAATAAATCATAATGCATTGTCTGTAGGAGGCTCAGGCGCATGAATCTGGGCAGCGGGATCGACCTCGGAAGACCAGGGGCCGAGAAAACCACAGTCTCATGGGGCCGGACACTCAGGGTCAGGGGAAAATCCAATATATATCTGGTGATATCTCGGGTGCTATTAGAGATAGCGCAATAAACCAAAGTGAATTATCTGCAGGAGGCCCTGGCGCATGAATCTGTGCAGCAGGAACGACCTCGGACCGCCAGGGGCCGAGGAAACCACCGTCTCATGGGGCCGGACACTCAGGGTCAGGGAAAAATCCAATATACATCTGGTGATATCTCGGGTGCTATTACAGATAGCGCAATAAATCAAAGTGCATTGTCTGTAGGAGGCCCTGGCGCATGAATCTGGGCAGCGGGAACGACCTTGGACCACCAGGGGCCGGGAAAACCACCGTCTCATGGGGCCGGACACTCAGGGTCAGGGAAAAATCCAATATATATCTGGTGATATCTCGGGTGCTATTAGAGATAGCGCAATAAATCAAAGTGCATTGTCTGTAGGAGGCCCTGGCGCATGAATCTGGGCAGCGGGAACGACCTCGGACCACCAGGGGCCGAGAAAACCACCGTCTCATGGGGCCGGACACTCAGGGTCAGGGAAAAATCCAATATACATCTGATGATATCTCGGGTGCTATTAGAGATAGCGCAATAAATCAAAGTGCATTGTCTGTAGGAGGCCCTGGCGCATGAATCTGGGCAGCGGGAACGACCTCGGACCACCAGGGGCCGAGAAAACCACAGTCTCATGGGGCCGGACACTCAGGGTCAGGGAAAAATCCAATATATATCTGGTGATATCTCGGGTGCTAGTAGAGATGGCGCAATAAATCAAAGTGCATTGTCTGTAGGAGGCTCTGGCGCATGAATCTGGGCAGCGGGAACGACCTCGGACCACCAGGGGCCGAGAAAACCACCGTCTCATGGGGCCGGACACTCAGGGTCAGGGAAAAATCCAATATATATCTGCTGATATCTCGGGTGCTATTGCAGATAGGGCGCTAAATCAACGTGCATTGTCTGCAGGAAGACCTGGCGCATGAATCTGTGCAGCAGGAAGGACCTCGGACCACCAGGGGCCGAGAAAACCTCCGACACGTGGGGCCGGACACCCAAGGTCATGTAAGATTCCAGGATGTATCTGATGATATCTCGGGTGCTATTACAGATAGCGCAATAAATCAAAGTGCATTGTCTGTAGGATGCCCTGGCGCATGAATCTGTGCAGCGGGAACGACCTCGTACCACCAGGGGCCGAGGAAACCACAGTCTCATGGGGCCGGGCACTCAGGGTCAGGGGAAAATCCAATATATATCTGGTGATATCTCCGGTGTTATTAGAGATAGCGCAATAAACCAAAGTGAATTATCTGCAGGAGGCCCTGGCGCATGAATCTGTGCAGCGGGAACGACTTCGGACCACCAGGGGCCGAGAAAACCACCGTCTCATGGGGCCGGACACTCAGGGTCAGGGAAAAATCCAATATATATCTGGTGATATCTCGGGTTCTATTACAGATAGCGCGATAAATCAAAGTGCATTGCCTGCAGGAGGCCCTGGCGCATGAATCTCTGCAGCGGGAACGAACTCTTATCACCAAGGGCCGATAAAACCACCATCTCATGGGGCCGGACACTCAGGGTCAGGGAAAAATCCAATATATATCTGGTGATATCTCGGGTGCTATTACAGATAGCGCAATAAATCATAATGCATTGTCTGTTGGAGGCCCAGGCGCATGAATCTGGGCAGCGGGATCGACCTCGGAACACCAGGGGCCGAGAAAACCACCGTCTCATGGGGCCGGACACTGAGGGTCAGGGAAAAATACAATATATATCTGGTGATATCTCGGGTGCTATTACAGATAGCGCAATAAATCATAATGCATTGTCTGTTGGAGGCCCAGGCGCATGAATCTGGGCAGCGGAAACGACCTCGGACCACCAGGGGCCGAGAAAACCACCGTCTCATGGGGCCGGACACACAGGGTCAGGGGAAAGTCCAATATATGTCTGGTGATATCTCGGGTGCTATTAGAGATAGCGCAATAAACCAAAGTGAATTATCTGCAGGAGGCCCTGGAGCATGAATCTGTGCAGCGGGAACGACCTCGGACCACCAGGGGCCGAGAAAACCACAGTCTCATGGAGCCGGACTCTCAGGGTCAGGGGAAAATCCAATATATATCTGGTGATATCTCGGGTGCTATTAGAGATAGCGCAATAAATCAAAGTCCATTGTCTGTAGGAGGCCCTGGCGCATGAATCTGGGCAGCGGGAACGACCTCGCACCACCAGGGGCCGAGAAAACCACCGTCTCATGCGGCCGGACACTCAGGGTCAGGGAAAAATCCAATATACATCTGGTGATATCTCGGGTGCTATTACAGATAGCGCAATATATCAAAGTGCATTGTCTGTAGGAGGCCCTGGCGCATGAATCTGGGCAGCGGGAACGACGTCGGACCACCAGGGGCCGAGAAAACCACAGTCTCATGGAGCCGGACACTCAGGGTCAGGGAAAAATCCAATATATATCTGGTGATATCTCGGGTGCTATTAGAGATAGCGCAATAAATCAAAGTGCATTGTCTGTAGGAGGCCCTGGCGCATGAATCTGGGCAGCGGGAACGACCTCGGACCACCAGGGGCCGAGAAAACCACCGTCTCATGGGGCCGGACACTCAGGGTCAGGGAAAAATCCAATATATATCTGGTGATATCTCGGGTTCTATTACAGATAGCGCGATAAATCAAAGTGCATTGCCTGCAGGAGGCCCTGGCGCATGAATCTCTGCAGCGGGAACGAACTCTTATCACCAAGGGCCGATAAAACCACCATCTCATGGGGCCGGACACTCAGGGTCAGGGAAAAATCCAATATATATCTGGTGATATCTCGGGTGCTATTACAGATAGCGCAATAAATCATAATGCATTGTCTGTTGGAGGCCCAGGCGCATGAATCTGGGCAGCGGGTTCGACCTCGGAACACCAGGGGCCGAGAAAACCACACTCTCATGGGGCCGGACACTCAGGGTCAGGGGAAAATCCAATATATATCTGGTGATATCTCGGGTGCTATTAGAGATAGCGCAATAAACCATAGTGAATTATCTGCAGGAGGCCCTGGCGCATGAATCTGTGCAGCGGGAACGACCTCGGACCGCCAGGGGCCGAGGAAACCACCGTCTCATGGGGCCGGACACTCAGAGTCAGGGAAAAATCCAATATACATCTGGTGATATCTCGGGTGCTATTACAGATAGCGCAATAAATCAAAGTGCATTGTCTGTAGGAGGCCCTGGCGCATGAATCTGGGCAGCGGGAACGACCTTGGACCACCAGGGGCCGAGAAAACCACCGTCTCATGGGGCCGGACACTCAGGGTCAGGGAAAAATCCAATATATATCTGGTGATATCTCGGGTGCTATTAGAGATAGCGCAATAAATCAAAGTGCATTGTCTGTAGGAGGCCCTGGCGCATGAATCTGGGCAGCGGGAACGACCTCGGACCACCAGGGGCCGAGAAAACCACCGTCTCATGGGGCCGGACACTCAGGGTCAGGGAAAAATCCAATATACATCTGGTGATATCTCGGGTGCTATTAGAGATAGCGCAATAAATCAAAGTGCATTGTCTGTAGGAGGCCCTGGCGCATGAATCTGGGCAGCGGGAACGACCTCGGACCACCAGGGGCCGAGAAAACCACAGTCTCATGGGGCCGGACACTCAGGGTCAGGGAAAAATCCAATATATATCTGGTGATATCTCGGGTGCTAGTAGAGATGGCGCAATAAATCAAAGTGCATTGTCTGTAGGAGGCTCTGGCGCATGAATCTGGGCAGCGGGAACGACCTCGGACCACCAGGGGCCGAGAAAACCACCGTCTCATGGGGCCGGACACTCAGGGTCAGGGAAAAATCCAATATATATCTGCTGATATCTCGGGTGCTATTGCAGATAGGGCGCTAAATCAACGTGCATTGTCTGCAGGAAGACCTGGCGCATGAATCTGTGCAGCAGGAAGGACCTCGGACCACCAGGGGCCGAGAAAACCTCCGACACGTGGGGCCGGACACCCAAGGTCATGTAAGATTCCAGGATGTATCTGATGATATCTCGGGTGCTATTACAGATAGCGCAATAAATCAAAGTGCATTGTCTGTAGGATGCCCTGGCGCATGAATCTGTGCAGCGGGAACGACCTCGTACCACCAGGGGCCGAGGAAACCACAGTCTCATGGGGCCGGGCACTCAGGGTCAGGGGAAAATCCAATATATATCTGGTGATATCTCCGGTGTTATTAGAGATAGCGCAATAAACCAAAGTGAATTATCTGCAGGAGGCCCTGGCGCATGAATCTGTGCAGCGGGAACGACTTCGGACCACCAGGGGCCGAGAAAACCACCGCCTCATGGGGCCGGACACTCAGGGTCAGGGAAAAATCCAATATATATCTGGTGATATCTCGGGTTCTATTACAGATAGCGCGATAAATCAAAGTGCATTGCCTGCAGGAGGCCCTGGCGCATGAATCTCTGCAGCGGGAACGAACTCTTATCACCAAGGGCCGATAAAACCACCATCTCATGGGGCCGGACACTCAGGGTCAGGGAAAAATCCAATATATATCTGGTGATATCTCGGGTGCTATTACAGATAGCGCAATAAATCATAATGCATTGTCTGTTGGAGGCCCTGGCGCATGAATCTGGGCAGCGGGATCGACCTCGGAACACCAGGGGCCGAGAAAACCACCGTCTCATGGGGCCGGACACTCAGGGTCAGGGAAAAATCCAATATACATCTGGTGATATCTCGGGTGCTATTAGAGATAGCGCAATAAATCAAAGTGCATTGTCTGTAGGAGCCCCTGGCGCATGAATCTGGGCAGCGGAAACGACCTCGGACCACCAGGGGCCGAGAAAACCACCGTCTCATGGGGCCGGACACACAGGGTCAGGGGAAAGTCCAATATATGTCTGGTGATATCTCGGGTGCTATTAGAGATAGCGCAATAAACCAAAGTGAATTATCTGCAGGAGGCCCTGGAGCATGAATCTGTGCAGCGGGAACGACCTCGGACCACCAGGGGCCGAGAAAACCACAGTCTCATGGAGCCGGACTCTCAGGGTCAGGGGAAAATCCAATATATATCTGGTGATATCTCGGGTGCTATTAGAGATAGCGCAATAAATCAAAGTCCATTGTCTGTAGGAGGCCCTGGCGCATGAATCTGGGCAGCGGGAACGACCTCGCACCACCAGGGGCCGAGAAAACCACCGTCTCATGCGGCCGGACACTCAGGGTCAGGGAAAAATCCAATATACATCTGGTGATATCTCGGGTGCTATTACAGATAGCGCAATATATCAAAGTGCATTGTCTGTAGGAGGCCCTGGCGCATGAATCTGGGCAGCGGGAACGACGTCGGACCACCAGGGGCCGAGAAAACCACAGTCTCATGGAGCCGGACACTCAGGGTCAGGGAAAAATCCAATATATATCTGGTGATATCTCGGGTGCTATTAGAGATAGCGCAATAAATTAAAGTGCATTGTCTGTAGGAGGCCCTGGCGCATGAATCTGGGCAGCGGGAACGACCTCGGACCACCAGGGGCCGAGAAAACCACAGTCTCATGGGACCGGACACTCAGGGTCAGGGAAAAATCCAATATACATCTGGTGATATCTCGGGGGCTATTACAGATAGCGCAATAAATAAAAGTGCATTGTCTGTAGGAGGCCCTGGCGCATGAATCTGGGCAGCGGGAACGACCTCGGACCACCAGGGGCCGAGAAAACCACCGTCTCATGGGGCCGGACACTCAGGGTCAGGGAAAAATCCAATATACATCTGGTGATATCTCGGGTGCTATTACAGATAGCGCAATAAATCAAAGTGCATTGTCTGTAGGAGGCCCTGGCGCATGAATCTGGGCAGCGGGAACGACCTCGGACCACCAGGGGCCGAGAAATCACCGTCTCATGGGGCCGGACACTCAGGGTCAGGGAAAAATCCAATATACATCTGGTGATATCTCGGGTGCTAGTAGAGATGGCGCAATAAATCAAAGTGCATTGTCTGTAGGAGGCCCTGGCGCATGAATCTGGGCAGCGGGAACGACCTCGGACCACCAGGGGCCGAGAAAACCACCGTCTCATGGGGCCGGACACTCAGGGTCAGGGAAAAATCCAATATACATCTGGTGATATCTCGGGTGCTATTACAGATAGCGCAATAAATCAAAGTGCATTGTCTGTAGGAGGCCCTGGCGCATGAATCTGGGCCGCGGGAACGACCTCGGACCACGAGGGGCCGAGAAAACCACCGTCTCATGGGGCCGGACACTCAGGGTCAGGGAAAAATCCAATATATATCTGGTGATATCTCGGGTGCTATTAGAGATAACGCAATAAATCATAGTGCATTGTCTGTAGGATTCCCTGGCGCATGAATCTCTGCAGCGGGAACGACCTCGGACCACCAGGGGCCGAGAAAACCACACTCTCATGGGGCCGGACACTCAGGGTCATGGGAAAATCCAATATATGTCTGGTGATATCTCGGGTGCTATTAGAGATAGCGCGATAAACCAAAGTGAATTCTCTGCAGGAGGCCCTGGCGCATGCATCTGTGCAGCGGGAACGACCTCGGACCACCAGGGGCCGAGAAAACCACCGTCTCATGGGGCCGGACACACAGGGTCAGGGGAAAATCCAATATATATCTGGTGATATCTCGGGTGCTATTAGAGATAGCGCAATAAATCAAAGTGCATTGTCTGTAGGGGGCCCTGGCGCATGAATCTGTGCAGCGGGAACGACCTCGGACCACCAGGGGCCGAGAAAACCGCCGTCTCATGGGGCCGGACTGTCAGGGTCAGGGAAAAATCCATTATATATCTGGTGATATCTCGGGTGCTATTAGAGATAGCGCGATGAACCAAAGTGAATTATCTGCAGGAGGACCTGGCGCATGAATCTGTGCAGCGTGAACGACCTCGGACCACCAGGGGCCGAGAAAATTACAGATATTCGGAATTCGTCACCCAAGGTCATGTAAAAATCCAGCATAGGTCTGGTGATATCTCGGGTTCTATTACAGATAGCGCGATAGATCAAAGTGAATTATCTGCAGGAGACCCTGGCGCATGCATCTGTGCAGCGGGAACGACCTCGGACCACCAGGGGCCGAGAAAACAACCGTTTCATACGGCCGGACACTCAGGGTCAAGGAAAAATCTAATATATATTTGGTGATATCTCAGGTGCTATTAGAGATAGCGCAATAAACCAAAGTGAATTATCTGCAGGAGGCCCTGGCGCATGAATCTGTGTAGCGGGAACGACCTCGGACCACCAGGGGCCGAGAGAACCACCGTCTCATGGGGCCGGACACTCAGGGTCATGGGAAAATCCAATATATGTCTGGTGATATCTCGGGTGCTATTAGAGATAGCACAATAAACCAAAGTGAATTATCTGCAGGTGGCCCTGGCGCATGAATCTGTGCAGCGGGAACGACCTCGGACCACCAGGGGCCGAGAAAAACACCGTCTCATGGGGCCGGGCCCTCAGGGCCAGGGAAAAATCCAATATATATCTGGTGATATCTTGGGTGCTAGTAGAGATAGCGCAATAAATCAAAGTGCATTGTCTGTAGGAGGCCCTGTCGCATGAATCTGTGCAGTGGGAACGACCTCGGACCACCAGGGGCCGAGAAAATTACAGATATTCGGAATCCGTCACCCAAGGTCATGTAAAAATCCAGCATATATCTGGTGATATCTCGGGTGCTATTACAGATAGCGCAATAAATGAAACTGCATTGTCTGTAGGAGGCCCTTGCGCATGAATCTGGGCAGCGGGAACGACCTCGGACCACCAGGGGCCGAGAAAACCACAGTCTCAGGGGGCGGACACTCAGGGTCAGGGGAAAATCCAATATGTGTCTGGTGATATCTCGGGTGCTATTAGAGATAGCGCAATAAACCAAAGTGCATTGTCTGTAGGAGGCCCTGGCGCATGAATCTGTGCAGTGCGAAAGACCTCGGACCACCAGGGGCCTAGAAAATTACAGATATTCGGAATCCGTCACCCAAGGTCATGTAAAAATCCAGCATATATCTGGTGATATCTCGGGTGCTATTACAGATAGCGCAATAAATGAAACTGCATTGTCTGTAGGAGGCCCTTGCGCATGAATCTGGGCAGCGGGAACGACCTCGGACCACCAGGGGCCGAGAAAACCACAGTCTCAGGGGGCGGACACTCAGGGTCAGGGGAAAATCCAATATGTGTCTGGTGATATCTCGGGTGCCATTAGAGATAGCGCGATAAATCAAAGTGCATTGTCTGCAGGAGGCCCTGGCGCATGAATCTGTGGAGCGGGAACGACCTCGGACCACCAGGGGCCGAGAAAACCACCGTCTCATGGGGCCGGACTGTCAGGGTCAGGGAAAAATCCATTATATATCTGGTGATATCTCGGGTGCCATTAGAGATAGCGCGATAAATCAAAGTGCATTGTCTGCAGGAGGCCCTGGCGCATGAATCTGTGGAGCGGGAACGACCTCGGACCACCAGGGGCCGAGAAAACCACCGTCTCATGGGGCCGGACACTCAGGGTCAGGGGAAAATCCAATATATATCTGGTGATATCTCGGGTGCTATTAGAGATAGCGCAATAAACCAAAGTGAATTACCTGCAGGAGACCCTGGCGCATGAATCTGTGTAGCGGGAACGACCTCGGACCACCAGGGGCCGAGAAAACCACCGTCTCATGGGGCCGGACACTCAGGGTCAGGGGAAAATCCAATATATATCTGGTGATATCTCGGGTGCTATTACAGATGGCGCTATAAATCAAAGTGCATTGTCTGTAGGAGGCCCTGGCGCATGAATCTGGGCAGCGGGAACGACCTCGAACCACCAGGGGGTCGAGAAAACCACCGACTCATGTCGCCGGACACTCAGGGTCAGGGGAAAATCCAATATATATCTGGTGATATCTCGGGTGCTATTACAGATAGCGCGATAAATCAAAGTGCATTGTCTACAGGAAGCCCTGGCGCATGAATCCGTGCAGCGGGAACGACCTCGGACCACCAGGGGCCGAGAAAACCACCGTCTCATGGGGCCGGACACTCAGGGTCAGGGGAAAATCCAATATATATCTGGTGATATCTCGGGTGCTATTAGTGATAGCGCAATAAACCAAAGTGAATTATCTGCAGGAGGAACTTGCGCATGAATCTGTGCAGCAGGAACGACATCGGACCACCAGGGGCCGAGAAAATTACAGATTTTCGGTATCCGTCACACAATGTCATGTAAAAATCCAGCATATATCTGGTGATATCTCGGGTGCTATTACAGATGGCGCAATAAATCAAAGTGAATTATCTGCAGGAGGCCCTGGCGGATGAATCTGTGCAGCGGGAACGACCTCGGACCACCATGGGCCAAGAAAACCACCGTCTCATGGGGCCGGACTGTCAGGGTCAGGGAAAAATCCATTATATATCTGGTGATATCTCGGTTGCCATTAGAGATAGCGCGATAAAACGAAGTGCATTGTCTGCGGAGGCCCTGGCGCATGAATCTGTGCAGCGGGATCGACCTGGGACCACCAGGGGCCGAGAAAACCACTGTCTCATGGGGCCGGACACTCAGGGTCAGGGGAAAATCAAATATATATCTGGCGATATATAGGGTGCTATTACAGATAGCGCAATAAATCAAAGTGCATTGTCTGCAGGAGGCCCTGGCGCATGCATCTGTGCAGCGGGAACGACCTCGGACCACCAGGGGCCGAGAAAACCACCGTCTCATGGGGCCGGACACTCAGGGTCAGGGAAAAATCCAATATATATCCGGTGATATCCCGGGTGCTATTACAGATAGCGCGATAAATCAAAGTGAATTATCTGCAGGAGGAACTTGCGCATGAATCTGTGCAGCAGGAACGACATCGGACCACCAGGGGCCGAGAAAATTACAGATTTTCGGTATCCGTCACACAATGTCATGTAAAAATCCAGCATATATCTGGTGATATCTCGGGTGCTATTACAGATGGCGCAATAAATCAAAGTGAATTATCTGCAGGAGGCCCTGGCGGATGAATCTGTGCAGCGGGAACGACCTCGGACCACCAGGGGCCAAGAAAACCACCGTCTCATGGGGCCGGACTGTCAGGGTCAGGGAAAAATCCATTATATATCTGGTGATATCTCGGTTGCCATTAGAGATAGCGCGATAAAACGAAGTGCATTGTCTGCGGAGGCCCTGGCGCATGAATCTGTGCAGCGGGATCGACCTGGGACCACCAGGGGCCGAGAAAACCACTGTCTCATGGGGCAGGACACTCAGGGTCAGGGGAAAATCAAATATATATCTGGCGATATATAGGGTGCTATTACAGATAGCGCAATAAATCAAAGTGCATTGTCTGCAGGAGGACCTGGCGCATGCATCTGTGCAGCGGGAACGACCTCGGACCACCAGGGGCCGAGAAAACCACCGTCTCATGGGGCCGGACACTCAGGGTCAGGGAAAAATCCAATATATATCCGGTGATATCCCGGGTGCTATTACAGATAGCGCAATAAATCAAAGTGCATTGTCTGTAGGAGGCCCTGGCGCATGAATCTGGGCAGCGGGAACGACCTCGGACCACCAGGGGCCGAGAAAACCACCGTCTCATGTGGTCGGACACTCAGGGTCAGGGGAAAATCCAATATATATCTGGTGATATCTCGGGTGCTATTACAGATGGCGCTATAAATCAAAGTGCATTGTCTGTAGGAGGCCCTGGCGCATGAATCTGGGCAGCGGGAACGACCTCGGACCACCAGGGGCCGAGAAAACCACCGTCTCATGGGGCCGGACACTCAGGGTCAGGGAAAAATCCAATATACATCTGGTGATATCTCGGGTGCTATTACAGATAGCGCAATAAAAAAAAAAGTGCATTGTCTGTAGGAGGCCCTGGCGCATGAATCTGGGCAGCGGGAACGACCTCGGACCACCAGGAGCCGAGAAAACCACCGTCTCATGAGGCCGGACACTCAGGGTCAGGGAAAAATCCAATATATATCTGGTGATATCTCGGGTGCTATTAGAGATAGCGCAATAAATCAAAGTGCATTGTCTGTAGGAGGCCCTGGCGCATGAATCTGGGCAGCGGGAACGACCTCGGACCACCAGGGGCCGAGAAAACCACAGTCTCATGGGGCCGGACACTCAGGGTCAGGGAAAAATCCAATATATATCTGGTGATATCTCGGGTGCTAGTAGAGATGGCGCAATAAATCAAAGTGCATTGTCTGTAGGAGGCCCCGGCGCATGAATCTGGGCAGCGGGAACGACCTCGGACCACCAGGGGCCGAGAAAACCACCGTCTCATGGGGCCGGACACTCAGGGTCAGGGAAAAATCCAATATACATCTGGTGATATCTCGGGTGCTATTAGAGATAGCGCAATAAATCAAAGTGCATTGTCTGTAGGAGGCCCTGGCGCATGAATCTGGGCAGCGTAAACGACCTCGGACCACCAGGGGCCGAGAAAACCACCGTCTCATGGGCCCGTTACACTCAGGGTCAGGGAAAAATCCAATATATACCTGGTGATATCTCAGGTGCTATTAGAGATAGCGCAATAAATCAAAGTTCATTGTCTGTAGGAGGCCCTGGCGCATGAATCTGGGCAGCGGGAACGACCTCGGACCACCAGGGGCCGAGAAAACAACAGTGTCATGGGGCCGGACACTCAGGGTCAGGGGAAAATCCAATATATGTCTGGTGATATCTCGGGTGCTATTAGAGATAGCGCAATAAACCAAAGTGAATTATCTGCAGGAGGCCCTGGCGCATGGATATGTGCAGCGGGAACGACCTCGGACCACCAGGGGCCGAGGAAACCACAGTCTCATGGGGCCGGACTCTCAGGGTCAGGGGAAAATCCAATATATATCTGGTGATACCTCGGGTGCTATTAGAGATAGCGCAATAAATCAAAGTCCATTGTCTGTAGGAGGCCCTGGCCCAGGAATTTGGGCAGCGGGAACGACCTCGGACCACCAGGGGCCGAGAAAACCACCGTCTCATGGGGTCGGACCCTCAGGGTCAGGGAAAAATCCAATATATATCTGGTGATATCTCGGGTGCTAGTAGAGATGGCGCAATAAATCAAAGTGCATTGTCTGTAGGAGGCCCTGGCGCATGAATCTGGGCAGCGGGAACGACCTCGGACCACCAGGGGCCGAGAAAACCACCGTCTCATGGGGCCGGACACTCAGGGTCAGGGAAAAATCCAATATACATCTGGTGATATCTCGGGTGCTATTACAGATAGCGCAATAAATCAAAGTTCATTGTCTGTAGGAGGCCCTGGCGCATGAATCTGGGCAGCGGGAACGACCTCGGACCACCAGGAGCCGAGAAAACCACCGTCTCATGAGGCCGGACACTCAGGGTCAGGGAAAAATCCAATATATATCTGGTGATATCTCGGGTGCTATTAGAGATAGCGCAATAAATCAAAGTGCATTGTCTGTAGGAGGCCCTGGCGCATGAATCTGGGCAGCGGGAACGACCTCGGACCACCAGGAGCCGAGAAAACCACCGTCTCATGGGGCCGGACACTCAGGGTCAGGGAAAAATCCAATATATATCTGGTGATATCTCGGGTGCTAGTAGAGACGGCGCAATAAATCAAAGTGCATTGTCTGTAGGAGGCCCTGGCGCATGAATCTGGGCAGCGGGAACGACCTCGGACCACCAGGGGCCGAGAAAACCACCGTCTCATGGACCCGGACACTCAGGGTCAGGGAAAAATCCAATATACATCTGGTGATATCTCGGGTGCTATTACAGATAGCGCAATAAATCAAAGTGCATTGTCTGTAGGAGGCCCTGGCGCATGAATCTGTGGAGCGGGAACGACCTCGGACCACCAGGGGCCGAGAAAACCACCGTCTCATGGGGCCGGACACTCAGGGTCAGGGAAAAATCCAATATACATCTGGTGATATCTCGGGTGCTATTACAGATAGCGCAATAAATCAAAGTGCATTGTCTGTAGGAGGCCCTGGCGCATGAATCTGGGCAGCGGGAACGACCTCGGACCACCAGGGGCCGAGAAAACCACAGTCTCATGGGGCCGGACACACAGGGTCAGGGGAAAGTCCAATATATGTCTGGTGATATCTCGGGTGCTATTAGAGATAGCGCAATAAACCAAAGTGAATTATCTGCAGGAGGCCCTGTCGCATGAATCTGGGCAGCGGGAACGACCTCGGACCACCAGGGGCCGAGAAAACCACCGTCTCATGGGGCCGGACACTCAGGGTCAGGGAAAAATCCAATATACA
Organism: Nomia melanderi; assembly: GCF_051020985.1. Classification (NCBI taxonomy): domain Eukaryota; kingdom Metazoa; phylum Arthropoda; class Insecta; order Hymenoptera; family Halictidae; genus Nomia; species Nomia melanderi. The sequence continues at coordinate 47,549 of NW_027475296.1, read as the reverse complement.
TCTGGTGATATCTCGGGTGCTATTACAGATAGCGCAATAAATCAAAGTGCATTGTCTGTAGGAGGCCCTGGCGCATGAATGTGGGCAAAGGGAACGACCTCGGACCACGAGGGGCCGAGAAAACCACCGTCTCATGGGGCCGCACACTCAGGGTCAGGGAAAAATCCAATATATATCTGGTGATATCTCGGGTGCTATTAGAGATAGCGCAATAAATCATAGTGCATTGTCTGTAGGATTCCCTGGCGCATGAATCTCTGCGGCGGGAACGACCTCGGACCACCAGGGGCCGAGAAAACCACAGTCTCATGGGGCCGGACACTCAGGGTCATGGGAAAATCCAATATATGTCTGGTGATATCTCGGGTGCTATTAGAGATAGCGCAATAAACCAAAGTGAATTATCTGCAGGTGGCCCTGGCGCATGAATCTGTGCAGCGGGAACGACCTGGGACTACCAGGGGCCGAGAAAACCACCGTCTCACGGGGCCGGACACTCAGAGTCAGGGGAAAATCCAATATATATCTGGTGATATCTCGGGTGCTATTAGAGATAGCGCAATAAACCAAAGTGAATTATCTGCAGGAGGCCCTGGCGCATGCACCTGTGCAGCGGGAACGACCTCGGACCACCAGGGGCCGAGAAAACCACCGTCTCATGGGGACGGACACTCAGGGTCAGGGAAAAATCCAATATATATCTGGTGATATCACGGGTGCTATTACAGATAGCGCAATAAATCAAATTGCATTGTCTGCAGGAGGCCTTGGCGCATGAATCTGTGTAGCGGGAACGACCTCGGACCAACAGGGGCCGATAAAACCACCGTCTCATGGGGCCGGACACTCAGGGTCAGTGAAAAATCCATTATATATCTGGTGATATCTCGGGTACTAGTAGAGACGGCGCAATAAATCAAAGTGCATTGTCTGTAGGAGGCCCTGGCGCATGAATCTGGGCAGCGGGAACGACCTCGGACCACCAGGGGCCGAGAAAACCACCGTCTCATGGGGCCGGACACTCAGGGTCAGGGAAAAATCCAATATACATCTGGTGATATCTCGGGTGCTATTACAGATAGCGCAATAAATCAAAGTGCATTGTCTGTAGGAGGCCCTGGCGCATGAATCTGGGCAGCGGGAACGACCTCGGACCTCCAGGGGCCGAGAAAACCACCGTCGCATGGGCCCGGACACTCAGGGTCAGGGAAAAATCCAATATACATCTGGTGATATCTCGGGTGCTATTACAGATAGCGCAATAAATCAAAGTGCATTGTCTGTAGGAGGCCCTGGCGCATGAATCTGGGCAAAGGGAACGACCTCGGACCACGAGGGGCCGAGAAAACCACCGTCTCATGGGGCCGCACACTCAGGGTCAGGGAAAAATCCAATATATATCTGGTGATATCTCGGGTGCTATTAGAGATAGCGCAATAAATCATAGTGCATTGTCTGTAGGATTCCCTGGCGCATGAATCTCTGCGGCGGGAACGTCCTCGGACCACCAGGGGCCGAGAAAACCACAGTCTCATGGGGCCGGACACTCAGGGTCATGGGAAAATCCAATATATGTCTGGTGATATCTCGGGTGCTATTAGAGATAGCGCAATAAACCAAAGTGAATTATCTGCAGGTGGCCCTGGCGCATGAATCTGTGCAGCGGGAACGACCTGGGACTACCAGGGGCCGAGAAAACCACCGTCTCACGGGGCCGGACACTCAGAGTCAGGGGAAAATCCAATATATATCTGGTGATATCTCGGGTGCTATTAGAGAGAGCGCAATAAACCAAAGTGAATTATCTGCAGGAGGCCCTGGCGCATGCACCTGTGCAGCGGGAACGACCTCGGACCACCAGGGGCCGAGAAAACCACCGTCTCATGGGGACGGACACTCAGGGTCAGGGAAAAATCCAATATATATCTGGTGATATCACGGGTGCTATTACAGATAGCGCAATAAATCAAATTGCATTGTCTGTAGGAGGCCCTGGCGCATGAATCTGGGCAGCGGGAACGACCTCGGACCTCCAGGGGCCGAGAAAACCACCGTCGCATGGGCCCGGACACTCAGGGTCAGGGAAAAATCCAATATACATCTGGTGATATCTTGGGTGCTATTACAGATAGCGCAATAAATCAAAGTGCATTGTCTGTAGGAGGCCCTGGCGCATGAATCTGGGCAAAGGGAACGACCTCGGACCACGAGGGGCCGAGAAAACAACCGTCTCATGGGGCCGCACACTCAGGGTCAGGGAAAAATCCAATATATATCTGGTGATATCTCGGGTGCTATTAGAGATAGCGCAATAAATCATAGTGCATTGTCTGTAGGATTCCCTGGCGCATGAATCTCTGCGGCGGGAACGACCTCGGACCACCAGGGGCCGAGAAAACCACAGTCTCATGGGGCCGGACACTCAGGGTCATGGGAAAATCCAATATATGTCTGGTGATATCTCGGGTGCTATTAGAGATAGCGCAATAAACCAAAGTGAATTATCTGCAGGTGGCCCTGGCGCATGAATCTGTGCAGCGGGAACGACCTGGGACTACCAGGGGCCGAGAAAACCACCGTCTCACGGGGCCGGACACTCAGAGTCAGGGGAAAATCCAATATATATCTGGTGATATCTCGGGTGCTATTAGAGAGAGCGCAATAAACCAAAGTGAATTATCTGCAGGAGGCCCTGGCGCATGCACCTGTGCAGCGGGAACGACCTCGGACCACCAGGGGCCGAGAAAACCACCGTCTCATGGGGACGGACACTCAGGGTCAGGGAAAAATCCAATATATATCTGGTGATATCACGGGTGCTATTACAGATAGCGCAATAAATCAAATTGCATTGTCTGCAGGAGGCCTTGGCGCATGAATCTGTGTAGCGGGAACGACCTCGGACCAACAGGGGCCGAGAAAACCACCGTCTGATGGGGCCGGACACTCAGGGTCAGGGGAAAATCCAATATATGTCTGCTGATATCTCGGGTGCTATTAGAGAAAGCGCTATAAACCAAAGTGAATTGTCTGTAGGGGGCCCTGGCGCATGAATCTGTGCAGCGGGAACGACCTCGGACCACCAGGCCCCTAGAAAACCACCGTCTCATGGGGCCGGACCCTCAGGGTCAGGGAAAAATCCAATATATATCTGGTGATATCTCGGGTGCTATTATAGATAGCGCAATAAACCAAAGTGCATTGTGTGCAGGATGCCCTGGAGCATGAATCTGTGAAGCAGGAACGACCTCGGATCTCCAGGGGCCGAGAAAATTACAGATTTTCTGTATCCGTCACCCAAAGTCATGTAAAAATCCAGTATATATATGGTGCTTTCTCGGGTGCTATTACAGATAGCGCAATAAATCAAAGTGCATTGTCTGTAGGAGGCCCGGGCGCATGAATCTGTGCAGCGGGAACGACCTCGGACCACCAGGCCCCTAGAAAACCACCGTCTCATGGGGCCGAACCCTCAGGGTCAGGGAAAAATCCAATATATATCTGGTGATATCTCGGGTGCTATTAGAGATAGCGCAATAAATCAAAGTGCATTGTCTGCGGGAGGCCCTTGCGCATGGATCTGTGCAGCGGGAACGACCTCGGACCACCAGGGGCCGAGAAAACCACCGTCTCATGGGGCCGGACTGTCAGGGTCAGGGAAAAATCCAATATATATCTGGTGATATCTCTGGTGCTATTAGAGATAACGCAATAAACCAAAGTGAATTATCTGCAGGAGGAACTTGCGCATGAATCTGTGCAGCAGGAACGACATCGGACCACCAGGGGCCGAGAAAATTACAGATTTTCGGTATCCGTCACACAATGTCATGTAAAAATCCAGCATATATCTGGTGATATCTCGGGTGCTATTACAGATGGCGCAATAAATCAAAGTGAATTATCTGCAGGAGGCCCTGGCGGATGAATCTGTGCAGCGGGAACGACCTCGGACCACCAGGGGCCAAGAAAACCACCGTCTCATGGGGCCGGACTGTCAGGGTCAGGGAAAAATCCATTATATATCTGGTGATATCTCGGTTGCCATTAGAGATAGCGCGATAAAACGAAGTGCATTGTCTGCGGAGGCCCTGGCGCATGAATCTGTGCAGCGGGATCGACCTGGGACCACCAGGGGCCGAGAAAACCACTGTCTCATGGGGCCGGACACTCAGGGTCAGGGGAAAATCAAATATATATCTGGCGATATATAGGGTGCTATTACAGATAGCGCAATAAATCAAAGTGCATTGTCTGCAGGAGGCCCTGGCGCATGCATCTGTGCAGCGGGAACGACCTCGGACCACCAGGGGCCGAGAAAACCACCGACTCATGTGGCCGGACACTCAGGGTCAGGGGAAAATCCAATATATATCTGGTGATATCTCGGGTGCTATTACAGATAGCGCGATAAATCAAAGTGCATTGTCTACAGGAAGCCCTGGCGCATGAATCCGTGCAGCGGGAACGACCTCGGACCACCAGGGGCCGAGAAAACCACCGTCTCATGGGGCCGGGCACTCAGGGTCAGGGGAAAATCCAATATATATCTGGTGATATCTCGGGTGGTATTAGAGATAGCGCAATAAACCAAAGTGAATTATCTGCAGGAGGCCCTGGCGCATGAATGTGTGCAGCGGGAACGACCTCGGACCACCAGGGGCCGAGAAAACCACCGTCTCATGGGGCCGGACCCTCAGGGTCAGGGAAAAATCCAATATATATCTGGTGATATCTCGGGTGCTATTACAGATAGCGCAATAAATCAAAGTGCATTGTCTGTAGGGGGCACTGGCGCATGAATCTGTGCAGCGGGAACGACCTCGGACCACCAGGGGCCGAGAACACCACCGTCTCATGGGGCCGGACACTCAGGGTCAGGGAAAAATCAAATATATATCTGGTGATATCTCGGGTGCTATTCGAGATAGCGCAATAAATCAAAGTGCATTGTCCGTAGGAGGCCCTTGCGCATGGATCTGTGCAGCGGGAACGACCTCGGACCACCAGGGGCCGAGAAAACCACCGTCTCATGGGGCCGGACCATCAGGGTCAGGGAAAAATCCATTATATATCTGGTGATATCTCGGGTACTAGTAGAGACGGCGCAATAAATCAAAGTGCATTGTCTGTAGGAGGCCCTGGCGCATGAATCTGGGCAGCGGGAACGACCTCGGACCACCAGGGGCCGAGAAAACCACCGTCTCATGGGGCCGGACACTCAGGGTCAGGGAAAAATCCAATATACATCTGGTGATATCTCGGGTGCTATTACAGATAGCGCAATAAATCAAAGTGCATTGTCTGTAGGAGGCCCTGGCGCATGAATCTGGGCAGCGGGAACGACCTCGGACCTCCAGGGGCCGAGAAAACCACCGTCGCATGGGCCCGGACACTCAGGGTCAGGGAAAAATCCAATATACATCTGGTGATATCTCGGGTGCTATTACAGATAGCGCAATAAATCAAAGTGCATTGTCTGTAGGAGGCCCTGGCGCATGAATCTGGGCAAAGGGAACGACCTCGGACCACGAGGGGCCGAGAAAACCACCGTCTCATGGGGCCGCACACTCAGGGTCAGGGAAAAATCCAATATATATCTGGTGATATCTCGGGTGCTATTAGAGATAGCGCAATAAATCATAGTGCATTGTCTGTAGGATTCCCTGGCGCATGAATCTCTGCGGCGGGAACGTCCTCGGACCACCAGGGGCCGAGAAAACCACAGTCTCATGGGGCCGGACACTCAGGGTCATGGGAAAATCCAATATATGTCTGGTGATATCTCGGGTGCTATTAGAGATAGCGCAATAAACCAAAGTGAATTATCTGCAGGTGGCCCTGGCGCATGAATCTGTGCAGCGGGAACGACCTGGGACTACCAGGGGCCGAGAAAACCACCGTCTCACGGGGCCGGACACTCAGAGTCAGGGGAAAATCCAATATATATCTGGTGATATCTCGGGTGCTATTAGAGAGAGCGCAATAAACCAAAGTGAATTATCTGCAGGAGGCCCTGGCGCATGCACCTGTGCAGCGGGAACGACCTCGGACCACCAGGGGCCGAGAAAACCACCGTCTCATGGGGACGGACACTCAGGGTCAGGGAAAAATCCAATATATATCTGGTGATATCACGGGTGCTATTACAGATAGCGCAATAAATCAAATTGCATTGTCTGTAGGAGGCCCTGGCGCATGAATCTGGGCAGCGGGAACGACCTCGGACCTCCAGGGGCCGAGAAAACCACCGTCGCATGGGCCCGGACACTCAGGGTCAGGGAAAAATCCAATATACATCTGGTGATATCTTGGGTGCTATTACAGATAGCGCAATAAATCAAAGTGCATTGTCTGTAGGAGGCCCTGGCGCATGAATCTGGGCAAAGGGAACGACCTCGGACCACGAGGGGCCGAGAAAACAACCGTCTCATGGGGCCGCACACTCAGGGTCAGGGAAAAATCCAATATATATCTGGTGATATCTCGGGTGCTATTAGAGATAGCGCAATAAATCATAGTGCATTGTCTGTAGGATTCCCTGGCGCATGAATCTCTGCGGCGGGAACGACCTCGGACCACCAGGGGCCGAGAAAACCACAGTCTCATGGGGCCGGACACTCAGGGTCATGGGAAAATCCAATATATGTCTGGTGATATCTCGGGTGCTATTAGAGATAGCGCAATAAACCAAAGTGAATTATCTGCAGGTGGCCCTGGCGCATGAATCTGTGCAGCGGGAACGACCTGGGACTACCCGGGGCCGAGAAAACCACCGTCTCACGGGGCCGGACACTCAGAGTCAGGGGAAAATCCAATATATATCTGGTGATATCTCGGGTGCTATTAGAGAGAGCGCAATAAACCAAAGTGAATTATCTGCAGGAGGCCCTGGCGCATGCACCTGTGCAGCGGGAACGACCTCGGACCACCAGGGGCCGAGAAAACCACCGTCTCATGGGGACGGACACTCAGGGTCAGGGAAAAATCCAATATATATCTGGTGATATCACGGGTGCTATTACAGATAGCGCAATAAATCAAATTGCATTGTCTGCAGGAGGCCTTGGCGCATGAATCTGTGTAGCGGGAACGACCTCGGACCAACAGGGGCCGAGAAAACCACCGTCTGATGGGGCCGGACACTCAGGGTCAGGGGAAAATCCAATATATGTCTGCTGATATCTCGGGTGCTATTAGAGAAAGCGCTATAAACCAAAGTGAATTGTCTGTAGGGGGCCCTGGCGCATGAATCTGTGCAGCGGGAACGACCTCGGACCACCAGGCCCCTAGAAAACCACCGTCTCATGGGGCCGGACCCTCAGGGTCAGGGAAAAATCCAATATATATCTGGTGATATCTCGGGTGCTATTATAGATAGCGCAATAAACCAAAGTGCATTGTGTGCAGGATGCCCTGGAGCATGAATCTGTGAAGCAGGAACGACCTCGGATCTCCAGGGGCCGAGAAAATTACAGATTTTCTGTATCCGTCACCCAAAGTCATGTAAAAATCCAGTATATATATGGTGCTTTCTCGGGTGCTATTACAGATAGCGCAATAAATCAAAGTGCATTGTCTGTAGGAGGCCCGGGCGCATGAATCTGTGCAGCGGGAACGACCTCGGACCACCAGGCCCCTAGAAAACCACCGTCTCATGGGGCCGAACCCTCAGGGTCAGGGAAAAATCCAATATATATCTGGTGATATCTCGGGTGCTATTAGAGATAGCGCAATAAATCAAAGTGCATTGTCTGCGGGAGGCCCTTGCGCATGGATCTGTGCAGCGGGAACGACCTCGGACCACCAGGGGCCGAGAAAACCACCGTCTCATGGGGCCGGACTGTCAGGGTCAGGGAAAAATCCAATATATATCTGGTGATATCTCTGGTGCTATTAGAGATAACGCAATAAACCAAAGTGAATTATCTGCAGGAGGAACTTGCGCATGAATCTGTGCAGCAGGAACGACATCGGACCACCAGGGGCCGAGAAAATTACAGATTTTCGGTATCCGTCACACAATGTCATGTAAAAATCCAGCATATATCTGGTGATATCTCGGGTGCTATTACAGATGGCGCAATAAATCAAAGTGAATTATCTGCAGGAGGCCCTGGCGGATGAATCTGTGCAGCGGGAACGACCTCGGACCACCAGGGGCCAAGAAAACCACCGTCTCATGGGGCCGGACTGTCAGGGTCAGGGAAAAATCCATTATATATCTGGTGATATCTCGGTTGCCATTAGAGATAGCGCGATAAAACGAAGTGCATTGTCTGCGGAGGCCCTGGCGCATGAATCTGTGCAGCGGGATCGACCTGGGACCACCAGGGGCCGAGAAAACCACTGTCTCATGGGGCCGGACACTCAGGGTCAGGGGAAAATCAAATATATATCTGGCGATATATAGGGTGCTATTACAGATAGCGCAATAAATCAAAGTGCATTGTCTGCAGGAGGCCCTGGCGCATGCATCTGTGCAGCGGGAACGACCTCGGACCACCAGGGGCCGAGAAAACCACCGACTCATGTGGCCGGACACTCAGGGTCAGGGGAAAATCCAATATATATCTGGTGATATCTCGGGTGCTATTACAGATAGCGCGATAAATCAAAGTGCATTGTCTACAGGAAGCCCTGGCGCATGAATCCGTGCAGCGGGAACGACCTCGGACCACCAGGGGCCGAGAAAACCACCGTCTCATGGGGCCGGGCACTCAGGGTCAGGGGAAAATCCAATATATATCTGGTGATATCTCGGGTGGTATTAGAGATAGCGCAATAAACCAAAGTGAATTATCTGCAGGAGGCCCTGGCGCATGAATGTGTGCAGCGGGAACGACCTCGGACCACCAGGGGCCGAGAAAACCACCGTCTCATGGGGCCGGACCCTCAGGGTCAGGGAAAAATCCAATATATATCTGGTGATATCTCGGGTGCTATTACAGATAGCGCAATAAATCAAAGTGCATTGTCTGTAGGGGGCACTGGCGCATGAATCTGTGCAGCGGGAACGACCTCGGACCACCAGGGGCCGAGAACACCACCGTCTCATGGGGCCGGACACTCAGGGTCAGGGAAAAATCAAATATATATCTGGTGATATCTCGGGTGCTATTCGAGATAGCGCAATAAATCAAAGTGCATTGTCCGTAGGAGGCCCTTGCGCATGGATCTGTGCAGCGGGAACGACCTCGGACCACCAGGGGCCGAGAAAACCACCGTCTCATGGGGCCGGACCATCAGGGTCAGGGAAAAATCCAATATATATCTGGTGATATCTCGGGTGCTACTACAGATAGCGCAATAAATCAAATTGCATTGTCTGTAGGAGGCCCTGGTGCATGAATCTGTGCAGCGGGTACGACCTCGGACCACCAGGGGCCGAGAAAACCACCGTCTGATGGGGCCGGACACTCAGGGTCGAGGAAAAATCCAATATATATCTGGTGATATCTCGGGTGCTATCAGAGATAGCGCGATAAATCAAGGTGCATTGTCTGCAGGAAGCCCTGGCGCATGAGAGCGTGCAGCGGGAACGACCTCGGACCACCAGGCCCCTAGAAAACCACCGTCTCATGGGGCCGGACCCTCAGGGTCAGGGAAAAATCCAATATATATCTGGTGATATCTCGGGTGCTAATAGAGATAGCGCAATAAATCAAAGTGCATTGTCTGTAGGACGCCCTGGCGCATGAATCTGGGCAGCGGGAACGACCTCGGACCACCAGGGGCCGAAAAAACCAACGTCTCATGGGGCCGGACACTCAGGGTCAGGGAAAAATCCAATATACATCTGGTGATATCTCGGGTGCTATTACAGATAGCGGAATAAATCAAAGTGCATTGTCTGTAGGAGGCCCTGGCGCATGAATCTGGTCAGCGGGAACGACCTCGGACCACCAGGGGCCGAGAAAACCACAGTCTCATGGGGCCGGACACTCAGGGTCAGGGGAAAATCCAATATATGTCTGGTGATATCTCGGGTGCTATTAGAGATAGCGCAATAAACCAAAGTGAATTATCTGCAGGAGGCCTGGCCGCATGAATCTGTGCAGCGGGAACGACCTCGGACCACCAGGGGCCGAGAAAACCACCGTCTCATGTGGCCGGACACTCAGGGTCAGGGGAAAATGCAATATATATCTGGTGATATCTCGGGTGCTATTAGAGATAGCGCAATAAACAAAAGTGAATTATCTGCAGGAGGCCCTGGCGCATGAATCTGTGTAGCGGGAACGACCTCGGGCCACCAGGGGCCGAGAAAACCACCGTCTCATGGGGCCGGACTCTCAGGTTCAGGAAAAATCAAATATATATCTGGTGATATATAGGGTGCTGTTACAGATAGCGCAATAAATCAAAGTGCATTGTCTGTATGAGGCCCTGTCGCATGAATCTGTGCAGCGGGAGCGACCTCGGACCACCAGAGGCCGAGAAAATTACAGATTTTCGGTATCCGTCACCCAAAGTCATGTAAAAATCCAGCACATATATGGAGCTTTCTCGTGTGCTATTACAGATAGCGCAAAAAATCAAAGTGCATTGTCTGTGGGAGGCCCTGGCGCATAAATCTCTGCAGCGGGAACGACCTCGGACCACCAGGGGCCGAGAAAACCACAGTCTCATGGGGCCGGACACTCAGGGTCAGGGAAAAATCCAATATACATCTGGAGATATCTCGGGTGCTATTACAGATAGCGCAATAAATCAAAGTGCATTGTCTGTAGGAGGCCCTGGCGCATGAATCTGGTCAGCGGGAACGACCTCGGACCACCAGGGGCCGAGAAAACCACAGTCTCATGGGGCCGGTCACGCAGGGTCAGGGGAAAATCCAATATATGTCTGGTGATATCTCGGGTGCTATTAGAGATAGCGCAATAAACCAAAGTGAATTATCTGCAGGAGGCCCTGGCGCATGAATCTGTGCAGCGGGAACGCCATCGGACCACCAGGGGCCGAGAAAACCACAGTCTCATGTGGCCGGACACTCAGGGTCAGGGGAAAATGCAATATATATCTGGTGATATCTCGGGTGCTATTAGAGATAGCGCAATAAATCAAAGTGCATTGTCTGCAGGAGGCCCTGGCACATGAATCTGGGCAGCGGGAACGACCTCGGACCACCAGGGGCCGAGAAAACCACCGTCTCATGGGGCCGGACACTCAGGGTCAGGGAAAAATCCAATATATATCTGGTGATATCTCGGGCGGTATTAGAGATAGCGCAGTAAACCAAAGTGAATTATCTGCAGGAGGCCCTGGCGCATGAATCTGTGCAGAGGGAACGACCTCGGACCACCAGGGGCCGAGAAAACCACAGTCTCATGGGGCCGGACTCTCAGGGTCAGGGGAAAATCCAATATATATATCTGGTGATATCTCCGGTGCTATTAGAGATAGCGCAATAAATCAAAGTGCATTGTCTGCAGGAAGCCTTGGCGCATGAATCTGCGCAGCGGGAACGACCTCGGATCACCAGGGGCCGAGAAAACCACCGACACATGAGGCCGGACACTCAGGGTCAGGGGAAAATCCATTATATATCTGGAGATATCTCGGGTGCTATTAGAGATAGCGCGATAAATCCAAGTGCATTGTCTGCACGAAGCCCTGGCGCATGATTCTGTGCAGCGGGAACGACCTCGAACCACCAGGGGCCGAGAAAATTACAGATTTTCGGTATCCGTCACCCAAAGTCATGAAAAAATCCAGCAAATATATGGAGCTTTCTCGGGTGCTATTACAGATAGCGCAATAAATCAAAGTGCATTGTCTGTAGGAGGCCCTTGCGCATGAATCTGGGCAGCGGGAACGACCTCGGATCACCAGGGGCCGAGAAAACCACCGACACATGAGGCCGGACACTCAGGGTCAGGGTAAAATCCATTATATATCTGGAGATATCTCGGGTGCTATTAGAGATAGCGCGATAAATCCAAGTGCATTGTCTGCACGAAGCCCTGGCGCATGATTCTGTGCAGCGGGAACGACCTCGAACCACCAGGGGCCGAGAAAATTACAGATTTTCGGTATCCGTCACCCAAAGTCATGTAAAAATCCAGCAAACATATGCAGCTTTCTCGGGTGCTATTACAGATAGCGCAATAAATCAAAGTGCATTGTCTGTAGGAGGCCCTTGCGCATGAATCTGGGCAGCGGGAACGACCTCGGACCACTAGGGGCCGAGAAAACCACAGTCTCATGGGGCCGGACACTCAGGGTCAGGGGAAAATCAAATATATGTCTGGTGATATCTCTGGTGCTATTAGAGATAGCGCAATAAACCAAAGTGAATTATCTGCAGGAGGCCCTGGCGCATGAGTCTGTGCAGCGGGAACGACCTCGGACCACCAGGGGCCGAGAAAACCACCGTCTCATGGGGCAGGACACTCAGGGCCAGGGGAAAACCCAATATATATCTGGTGATATCTCGGGTGCTATTAGAGATAGCGCAATAAATCAACGTGCATTGTCTGCAGGAGGCTTTGGCAAATGAATCTGTGTAGCGGGAACGACCTCGGACCACCAGGGGCCGATAAAACCACCGTCTCATGGGGCCGGACACTCAGGGTCAGGGAAAAATCCAATATATATCTGGTGATATCTCGGGTGCTATTAGAGATAGCGCGATAAATCAAAGTGCATTGCCTGCAGGATGCCCTGGCGCATGAATCCGTGCAGCGGACAAGACCTCGGACCACCAGGGGCAGATAAAACCACCGTCTCATGGGGCCGTACTGTCAGGGTCAGGGGAAAATCCAATGAATATCTGGTGATATCTCGGGTGCTATTAGACATAGCGCTATAAATCAAAGTGCATTGTCTGTAGGAGGCCCTGGCGCATGCATCTGTGCAGCGGGAACGACCTCGGACCCCAGTTGCCGAGAAAACCACAGTCTCATGGAGCCGGACACTCAGGGTCAGGGAAAAATCCAATATACATCTGGTGATATCTCGGGTGCTATTAGAGATAGCGCAATAAATCAAAGTGCATTGTCTGTAGGAGGCCGTGGCGCATGAATCTGGGCTGCGGGAACGACCTCGGACCACCAGGGGCCGAGAAAACCACCGTCTCATGGGGCCGGACACTCAGGGTCAGGGGAAAATCCAATATATGTCTGGTGATATCTCGGGTGCTATTAGAGATAGCGCAATAAACCAAAGTGAATTATCTGCAGGAAGCCCTGGCGCATGATTCTGTGCAACGGGAACGACCTCGAACCCCCAGGGGCCGAGAAAATTACAGATTTTCGGTATCCGTCACCCAAAGTCATGTAAAAATCCAGCAAATATATGGAGCTTTCTCGGGTGCTATTACAGATAGCGCAATAAATCAAAGTGCATTGTCTGTAGGAGGCCCTTGCTCATGAATCTGGGCAGCGGGAACGACCTCGGACCACCAGGGGCCGCGAAAACCACAGTCTCATGGGGCCGGACACTCAGGGTCAGGGGAAAATCCAATATATGTCTGGTGATATCTCGGGTGCTATTAGAGATAGCGCAATAAACCAAAGTGAATTATCTGCAGGAGGCCCTGGCGCATGAATCTGTGCAGCGGGAACGACCTCGGACCACCAGGGGCCGAGAAAACTACCGTCTCATGGGGCAGGACACTCACGGCGAGGGGAAATTCCAATATATATCTGGTGATATCTCGGGTGCTATTAGAGATAGCGCAATAAACCAAAGTGCATTGTCTGCAGGAGGCCGTGGCGCATGAAACTGGGCAGCGGGAACGACCTCGGACCACCAGGGGCCGAGAAAACCACCGTCTCATGGGGCCGGACACTCTGGGTCAGGGAAAAATCCAATATATATCCGGTGATATTTCGTGTGCTATTACAGATAGCGCAATAAATCAAAGTGCATTGTCTGTAGGAGGCCCTGTCGCATGAATCTGGACAGCGGGAACGACCTCGGACCACCAGGGGCCGAGAAAACGACCGTCACATGTGGCTGGACACTCAGGGTAAGGGGAAAATGCAATATATATCTGGTGATATCTCGGGTGCTATTAGAGATAGCGCAATAAACCAAAGTGAATTATCTGCAGGAGGCCCTGGCGCATGCATCTGGACAGCGGGAACGACCTCGGACCACCAGGGGCCGAGAAAACCACAGTCTCATGGGGCCGGACACTCAGGGTCAGGGGAAAATCCAATATATGTCTGCTGATATCTCGGGTGCTATTAGAGATAGCGCAATAAACCAAAGTGAATTATCAGCAGGAGGCCCTGGCGCATGAATCTGTGCAGCGGGAACGACCTCGGACCACCAGGGGCCGAGAAAACCACAGTCTCATGGGGCCGGACTCTCAGGGTCAGGGGAAAATCCAATATATATCTGGTGATATCTCCGGTGCTATTAGAGATAGCGCAATAAATCAAAGTGTATTGTCTGCAGGAGGCCTTGGCGCATGAATCAGCGCAGCGGGAACGACCTCGGATCACCAGGGGCCGAGAAAATTACAGATTTTCGGTATCCGTCACCCAAAGTCATCTAAAAATCCAGCAAATATATGGAGCTTTCTCGGGTGGTATTACAGATAGCGCAATAAATCAAAGTGCATTGTCTGTAGGAGGCCCTTGCGCATGAATCTGGGCAGCGGGAACGACCTCGGACCACCAGGGGCCGAGAAAACCACCGTCTCATGGGGCCGGAGGCTCAGGGTCAGGGAAAAATCCAATATATATCTGGTGATATCTCGGGTGCTATTAGAGATAGCGCAATAAACCAAAGTGAATTATCTGCAGGAGGCCCTGGCGCATGAATCTCTGCAGCAGGAACGAACTCGGATCACCAGGGTCCGAGAAAACCACCGTCTCATGGGGCCGGTCACTCAGGGTCGGGGAAAAATCCAATATATATCTGGTGATATCTCGGATGCTATTAGAGATAGCGCAATAACCCAAAGTGAATTGTCTGCAGGAGGCCCAGGCGCATGAATCTGTGCAGCGGGAACGACCTCGGACCACCAGGGGCCTAGAAAACCACCGTCTCATGGGGCCGGACTGTCAGGGTCAGGGAAAAATCCAATATATATCTGGTGATATCTCGGATGCTATTAGAGATAGCGCAATAAATCAAAGTGCATTGTCTGCAGGAGACCTTGGCGCATGAATCTGTGTAGCGGGAACGACCTCGGACCACCAGGGGCCGAGAAAACCACAGTCTCATGGGATCGGACTCTCAGGGTCAGGGGAAAATCCAATATATATATCTGGTGATATCTCCGGTGCTATTAGAGATAGCGCAATAAATCAAAGTGCATTGTCTGCAGGAGGTCTTGGCGCATGAATCTGCGCAGCGGGAACGACCTCGGATCACCAGGGGCCGAGAAAACCACCGACACATGAGGCCGGACACTCAGGGTCAGGGGAAAATCCATTATATATCTGGAGATATCTCGGGTGCTATTAGAGATAGCGCGATAAATCCAAGTGCATTGTCTGCACGAAGCCCTGGCGCATGATTCTGTGCAGCGGGAACGACCTCGAACCACCAGGGGCCGAGAAAATTACAGATTTTCGGTATCCGTCACCCAAAGTCATGAAAAAATCCAGCAAATATATGGAGCTTTCTCGGGTGCTATTACAGATAGCGCAATAAATCAAAGTGCATTGTCTGCAGGAAGCCCTGGCGCATGAATCTGTGCAGCGGGAACGACCTCGGACCACCAGGGGCCGAGAAAACCACCGACACATGGGGCCGGACACTCATGGTCAGGGAAAAATCCAATATATATCAGGTGATATCTCGGGTGCTATTAGAGATAGCGCAATAAACCAAAGTGAATTATCTGCAGGCGGCCCTGGCACATGCATCTGTGGAGCGGGAACGACCTCGGACCACCAGGGGCCGAGAAAACCACCGTCTCATGGGGCCGGACAGTCAGGTTCGGGGAAAAATCCAATATATATCTGGTGATATCTCGGGTGCTATTATAGATAGCCCAATAAACCAAAGTGAATTATCTGCAGGAGGCCCGGGCGCATGAATCGGTGCAGCGGGAACGACCTCGGACCACCAGGGGCCTAGAAAACCACCGTCCCATGGGGCCGGACTGTCGGGGTCAGGGAAAACTCCATTATATATCTGGTGATATCTCGGGTGCTATTACAGATAGCGCAATAAATCAAAGTGCATTGTCTGTAGGAGGCACTGGCGAATGAATCTGTGCAGCAGGAACGACCTCGGACCACCAGGCGCCGAGAAAATTACAGATATTCGGAATCCGTCATCCAAGGTCATGTAAAAATCCAGCATATATCTGGTGACATCTCGGGTGCAATTACAGATAGCGCAATAAACCAAAGTGAATTATCTGCAGCGGGCCCTGGCGCATGAATCTGTGCAGCGGGAACGACCTCGGATCACCAGGGGCCGAGAAAACCACCGACACATGGGGCCGCACACCCAAGGTCATGTAAAAACCCAGCATATATCTGGTGATATCTCGGGTGCTATTAGAGATAGCGCAATAAACCAAAGTGAATTATCTGCAGGAGTCCCTGGCGCATGAATCTGTGCAGCGGGAACGACCTCGGACCACCAGGGGCCGAGAAAATTACAGATTTTCTGTATCCGTCACCCAATGTCATGTAAAAATCCAGCATATATCTGGTGATATCTCGGGTTCTATTACAGATAGCGCGATAAATCAAAGTGCATTGTCTGCAGGAGGCCCTGGCGTATGAATCTGTGAAGCGGGATCGACCTCGGATCACCAGGGGCCGAGAAAACCACCGTCTCATGGGGCCGGACAATCAGGGTCAGGGAAAAATCCAATATATATTTGGTGATATCTCGGGTGCTATTACAGATAGCGCAATAAATCAAAGTGCATTTTCTGCGGGAGGCCCTGTCGCATGAATCTGTGCAGCACGAACGACGTCGGACCACCAGGGGCCGAGAAAACCACCGTCTCATGGGGCCGGACACTCAGGGTCGGGGAAAAATCCAATATATATCTGGTGATATCTCGGATGCTATTAGAGATAGCGCAATAAACCAAAGTGAATTATCTGCAGGAGGCCCTGGCGCATGCATCTGTGCAGTGGGAACGACTTCGGACCACCAGGGGACGAGAAAACCACCGTCTCATGGGGCCGGACACTCAGGGTCAGGGAAAAATCCAATATATATCTGGTGATATCTCGGGTGCTATTAGAGATAGCGCAATAAACCAAAGTGAATTATCTGCAGGAAGCCCTGGCGCATGATTCTGTGCAGCGGGAACGACCTCGAACCACTCGGGGCCGAGAAAATTACAGATTTTCGGTATCCGTCACCCAAAGTCATGTAAAAATCCAGCATATATATGGAGCTTTCTCGGGTGCTATTACAGATAGCGCAATAAATCAAAGTGCATTGTCTGCAGGAGGCCCTGGCGCATGAATCTGGGCAGCGGGAACGACCTCGGACCACGAGGGGCCGAGAAAACCACAGTCTCATGGGGCCGGACACTCAGGGTCAGGGAAAAATCCAATATATATCTGGTGATATTCCGGGTGCTATTAGAGATAGCGCAATAAACCAAAGTGAATTATCTGCAGGAGGCCCTGGCGCATGCATCTGTGCAGCGGGAACGACCTCGGACCACCAGGGGCCGAGAAAACTACAGTCTCATGGGGCCGGTCACTCAGGGTCGGGGAAAAATCCAATATATATCTGGTGATATCTCGGGTGCTATTAGATATAGCCCAATAAATCAAAGTGCATTATCTGCAGGAGGCCCTGGCGCATGCATGTGTGCAGCGGAACGACCTCGGACCACCAGGGGCCAAGAAAACCACCGTCTCATGTGGCCGGACACTCAGGGTCAGAGAAAAATCCAATATATATCTGGCGATATCTCGGGTGCTATTAGAGATAGCGCAATAATAAACCAAAGTGAATTACCTGCAGGCGGCCCTGGCGCATGCATGTGTGCAGCGGGAACGACCTCAGACCACCAGCGGCCGAGAAAACCACCGTCTCATGGGGCCGGACAGTCAGGGTCGGGGAAAAATCCAATATATATCTGGTGATATCTCGGATGCTATTAGACATAGCGCAATAAACCATAGTGAATTGTCTGCAGGAGGCCCTGGCGCATGAATCTGTGCAGCGGGAACGACCTCGGACCACCAGGGGCCGAGAAAACCACCGACACATGGGGCCGGACACTCATGGTCAGGGAAAAATCCAATATATATCAGGTGATATCTCGGGTGCTATTAGAGATAGCGCAATAAACCAAAGTGAATTATCTGCAGGAGGCCCTGGCGCATGCATCTGTGCAGCGGGAACGACCTCGGACCACCAGGGGACGAGAAAACCACCGTCTCATGGGGCCGGACACTCAGGGTCAGGGAAAAATCCAATATATATCTGGTGATATCTCGGGTTCTATTAGAGATAGCGCAATAAACCAAAGTGAATTATCTGCAGGAGGCCCTGGCGCATGAATCCGTGCAGCGGGAACGACCTCGGACCACCAGGGGCCGAAACAACCACCGTCTCATGGGGCCGGACACTCAGGGTCAGGGAAAAATCTAATATATATCTGGTGATATCTCGGGTGCTATTGCAGATGGCGCAATAAATCAAAGTGCATTGTCTGCAGGAGGCCCTGGCGCATGAATCTGTGAAGCAGGAACGACCTCGGATCTCCAGGGGCCGAGAAAATTACAGATTTTCTGTATCCGTCACCCAAAGTCATGTAAAAATCCAGCATTTATATGGTGCTTTCTCGGGTGCTATTACAGATAGCCCAATAAATCAATGTGCATTGTCTGTAGGAGGCCCTGGCGCATGAATCTGGACAGCGGGAACGACCTCGGACCACCAGGGGCCGAGAAAACCACCGTCTCATGGGGCCGGACAGTCAGGGTCGGGGAAAAATCCAATATATATCTGGTGATATCTCGGGTGCTATTACAGATAGCCCAATAAATCAAAGTGCATTGTCTGTAGGAGGCCCTTGCGCATGAATCTGGACAGCGGGAACGACCTCGGACCACCAGGGGCCGAGAAAACCACCGTCTCATGGGGCCGGACACACAGGGTCTGTGGAAAATCCAATATATATCTGGCGATATCTCTGGTGCTATTAGAGATAGCGCAATAAACCAAAGTGAATTATCTGCAGGCGGCCCTGGCGCATGCATCTGTGGAGCGGGAACGACCTCGGACCATCAGGGGCCGAGAAAACCACCGTCTCATGGGGCCGGACAGTCAGGGTCGGGGAAAAATCCAATATATATCTGGTGATATCTCGGGTGCTATTATAGATAGCCCAATAAACCAAGGTGAATTATCTGCAGGAGGCCCGGGCGCATGAATCGGTGCAGCGGGAACGACCTCGGACCACCAGGGGCCGAGAAAACCACCGACACATGGGGCCGGACACTCAGGGTCAGGGAAAAATCCAATATATATCTGGTGATATCTCGGGTGCTATTACACATAGCGCAATAAATCAAAGTGCATTGTCTGTAGGAGGCTCCGGCGCATGAATCTGTGCAGCGGAACCGACCTCGGACCACCAGGGGCCGAGAAAACCACAGTCTCATTGTGCCGGACAGTCAGGCTCAGGGGAAAAACCAATATGTATCTGCTGATATCTCGGGTGCTATTAGAGATAGCGCAATAAACCAAAGTGAATTGTCTGTAGCGGCCCCTGGCGCATGAATCCGTGCAGCGGTAACGATCTCGGACCACCAGGGGCCGAGAAAACCACCGTCCCATGGGGCCGGACTGTCAGGGTCATGGAAAAATCCATTATATATCTGGTGATATCTCGGGTGCTATTAGAGATAGCGCGATAAATCAAAGTGCATTGTCTGCGGGAGGCCCTAGCGCATGAATCTGTGCAGCGGGAACGACCTCGGATCACCAGGGTCCGAGAAAACCACCGTCTCATGGGGCCGAACACTCAGGGTCGGTTGAAAAATTCAATATATATCTTGTGATATCTCGGGTGCTCTTACAGATAGCGCACTAAACCAAAGTGAATTATCTGCAGGGGGCCCTGGCACATGAATCTGTGCAGCGGGAACGACCTCGGACCACCAGGGGCCGAGAAAACCACCGTCTTATGGGGCCGGATACTAAGGGTCAGGGAAAATTCCTATACATATCTGGTGATATCTCGGGTGCTATTAGAGATAGCGCAATAAATCAAAGTGCATTGTCTGTAGGAGGCCCTGGCGCATGAATCTGTGCAGCGGGAACGACCTCGGACCACCAGGGGCCGAGAAAAGCACAGTCTCATGGGGCCGGACACTTAGGGTCAGGGAAAAATCTAGCATATATCTGGTGATATCTCGGGTGCTATTACA
The DNA here is from genome assembly GCF_051020985.1 of Nomia melanderi. Lineage (NCBI taxonomy): Eukaryota > Metazoa > Arthropoda > Insecta > Hymenoptera > Halictidae > Nomia > Nomia melanderi. The sequence goes on along the minus strand of NW_027475296.1, from coordinate 27,219 downwards.
GATAGCGCAATAAATCAAAGTGCATTGTCTGTAGGAGGCCCTGGCGCATGAATCTGTGTAGCAGGAACGACCTCGGACCACGAGGGGCCGAGAAAACCACAGTCTCATGGGGCCGGACACTCAGGGTCAGGGAAAAATCCAATATATATCTGGTGATATTCCGGGTGCTATTAGAGATAGCGCAATAAACCAAAGTGAATTATCTGCAGGAGGCCCTGATGCATGCATCTGTGCAGCGGGAACGACCTCGGACCACCAGGGGCCGAGAAAACCACCGTCTCATGGGGCCGGACACTCAGGGTCAGGGAAAAATCCAATATATATCTGGTGATGTCTCGGGTGCTATTACAGATGGCGCAATAAATCAAAGTGCATTGTCTGCAGGAGGCCCTGGCGCATGAACCTGTGAAGCAGGAACGACCTCGTATCTCCAGGGGCCGAGAAAACCACCGACACATGGGGCCGGACACTCAGGGTCAGGGAAAATCCAATATATATCTGGTGATATCTCGGGCGCTATTACATATAGCGCAATAATTCAAAGTGCATTGTCTGTAGGAGTCCCTGGAGCATGAATCTGGGCAGCGGGAACGACCTCGGACCACCAGGGGCCGAGAAAACCACCGACTCATGGGGCCGGATACTAAGGGTCAGGGAATATTCCAATATATATCTACTGATATCTCGGGAGCTATTACAGATAGAGCAATAAATCAAAGTGCATTGTCTGTACGAGGCCCTGGCGCATGAATCTGTGCAGCGGGAACGACCTCGGACCACCAGGCGCCGAGAAAACTACAGTCTCATGGGGCCGGTCACTCAGGGTCGGGGAAAAATCCAATATATATCTGGTGATATCGCGGGTGCTATTAGATATAGCGCAATAAATCAAAGTGCATTTTCTGCGGGAGGCCCTGTCGCATGAATCTGTGCAGCACGAACGACGTCGGACCACCAGGGGCCGAGAAAACCACCGTCTCATGGGGCCGGACACTCATGGTCAGGGAAAAATCCTATATATATCAGGTGATATCTCGGGTGCTATTAGAGATAGCGCAATAAATCAAAGTGAATTATCTGCAGGAGGCCCTGGCGCATGCATCTGTGCAACGGGAACGACCTCGGACCTCCAGGGGACGAGAAAACCACCGTCTCATGGGGCCGGACACTCAGGGTCAGGGAAAAATCCAATATATATCTGGTGATATCTCGGGTGCTATTACAGATAGCGCAATAAATCAAAGTGCATTGTGTGCAGGAAGCCCTGGCGCATGAATCTGTGCAGCGGGAACGACCTCGGACCACCAGGGGCCGAGAAAACCACCGTCTCATGTGGCCGGACACTCAGGGTCAGGGAAAATTCCTATACATATCTGGTGATATCTCGGGTGCTATTAGAGATAGCGCAATAAATCAAAGTGCATTGTCTGTAGGAGGCCCTGGCGCATGAATCTGTGCAGCGGGAACGACCTCGGACCACCAGGGGCCGAGAAAAGCACAGTCTCATGGGGCCGGACACTTAGGGTCAGGGAAAAATCTAGCATATATCTGGTGATATCTCGGGTGCTATTACAGATAGCGCAATAAATCAAAGTGCATTGTCTGTAGGAGGCCCTGGCGCATGAATCTGTGTAGCAGGAACGACCTCGGACCACGAGGGGCCGAGAAAACCACAGTCTCATGGGGCCGGACACTCAGGGTCAGGGAAAAATCCAATATATATCTGGTGATATTCCGGGTGCTATTAGAGATAGCGCAATAAACCAAAGTGAATTATCTGCAGGAGGCCCTGATGCATGCATCTGTGCAGCGGGAACGACCTCGGACCACCAGGGGCCGAGAAAACCACCGTCTCATGGGGCCGGACACTCAGGGTCAGGGAAAAATCCAATATATATCTGGTGATGTCTCGGGTGCTATTACAGATGGCGCAATAAATCAAAGTGCATTGTCTGCAGGAGGCCCTGGCGCATGAACCTGTGAAGCAGGAACGACCTCGTATCTCCAGGGGCCGAGAAAACCACCGACACATGGGGCCGGACACTCAGGGTCAGGGAAAATCCAATATATATCTGGTGATATCTCGGGCGCTATTACATATAGCGCAATAATTCAAAGTGCATTGTCTGTAGGAGTCCCTGGAGCATGAATCTGGGCAGCGGGAACGACCTCGGACCACCAGGGGCCGAGAAAACCACCGACTCATGGGGCCGGATACTAAGGGTCAGGGAATATTCCAATATATATCTACTGATATCTCGGGAGCTATTACAGATAGAGCAATAAATCAAAGTGCATTGTCTGTACGAGGCCCTGGCGCATGAATCTGTGCAGCGGGAACGACCTCGGACCACCAGGCGCCGAGAAAACTACAGTCTCATGGGGCCGGTCACTCAGGGTCGGGGAAAAATCCAATATATATCTGGTGATATCGCGGGTGCTATTAGATATAGCGCAATAAATCAAAGTGCATTTTCTGCGGGAGGCCCTGTCGCATGAATCTGTGCAGCACGAACGACGTCGGACCACCAGGGGCCGAGAAAACCACCGTCTCATGGGGCCGGACACTCATGGTCAGGGAAAAATCCTATATATATCAGGTGATATCTCGGGTGCTATTAGAGATAGCGCAATAAATCAAAGTGAATTATCTGCAGGAGGCCCTGGCGCATGCATCTGTGCAACGGGAACGACCTCGGACCTCCAGGGGACGAGAAAACCACCGTCTCATGGGGCCGGACACTCAGGGTCAGGGAAAAATCCAATATATATCTGGTGATATCTCGGGTGCTATTACAGATAGCGCAATAAATCAAAGTGCATTGTGTGCAGGAAGCCCTGGCGCATGAATCTGTGCAGCGGGAACGACCTCGGACCACCAGGGGCCGAGAAAACCACCGTCTCATGTGGCCGGACACTCAGGGTCAGGGAAAAATCCAATATATATCTGGCGATATCTCGGGTGCTATTAGAGATAGCGCAATAAACCAAAGTGAATTACCTGCAGGCGGCCCTGGCGCATGCATGTGTGCAGCGGGAACGACCTCAGACCACCAGCGGCCGAGAAAACCACCGTCTCATGGGGCCGGACAGTCAGGGTCAGGGAAAAATCCAATATATATCTGGTGATATCTCGGGTGCTATTACAGATAGCGCAATAAATCAAAGTGCATTGTGTGCAGGAAGCCCTGGCGCATGAATCTGTGCAGCGGGAACGACCTCGGACAACCAGGGGCCGAGAAAACCACCGTCTCATGGGGCCGGACACTCTGGGTCAGGGAAAAATCTAATATATATCTGGTGATATCTCGGGTGCTATTACAGATGGCACAATAAATCAAAGTGCATTGTTTGCAGGAGGCCCTAGCGCATGAATCTGTGAAGCAGGAACGACCTCGGATCTCCAGGGGCCGAGAAAATTACAGATTTTCTGTATCCGTCACCCAAAGTCATGTAAAAATCCAGCATATATATGGTGCTTCCTCGGGTGCTATTACAGATAGCCCAATAAATCAAAGTGCATTGTCTGTAGGAGGCCCTGGCGCATGAATCTGTACAGCGGAACAACCTCGGACCACCAGGGGCCGAGAAAACCACCGTCTCATGGGGCAGGACACTCAGGGTCAGGGGAAAATCCAATATATATCTGGCGATATCTCCGGTGCTATTAGAGATAGCGCAATAAACCAAAGTGAATTATCTGCAGGAGGCCCGGGCGGATGCATCTGTGCAGCGGGAACGACCTCGGACCACCAGGGGCCGAGAAAACCACCGTCTCATGGGGCCGGACAGTCAGGGTCGGGGAAAAATCCAATATATATCTGGTGATATCTCGGGTGCTATTATAGATAGCGCAATAAACCAAAGTGAATTATCTGCAGGAGGCCCGGGCGCATGAATCTGTGCAGCGGGAACGACCTCCGACCACCAGGGGACGAGAAAACCACCGTCTCATGGGGCCGGACACTCAGGGTCAGGGGAAAATCCAATATATATCTGGTGATATCTCGGGTGCCATTAGAGATAGCGCAATAAACCAAAGTGAATTATCTGCAGGAGGCCCAGGCGCATGCATCTGTGCAGCGGGAACGACATCGGACCACCAGGGGCCGAGAAAATTACAGATTTTCGGTATCCGTCACCCAAAGTCATGTAAAAATCCAGCATATATATGGAGCTTTCTCAGGTGCTATTACAGATAGCGCAATAAATCAAAGTGCATTGTCTGTAGGAGGCCCTGGCGCATGAATCTGTGCAGCGAGAACGACCTCGGACCACCAGGGGCCGAGAAAACTACAGTCTCATGGGGCCGGACACTCAGGGTCAGGGGAAAGTCCTATATATATCTGGTGATATCTCGGGTGCTATTAGAGATAGCGCAATAAACCAAAGTGAATTATCTGCAGGAGCCCCTGGCGCATGAATCTGTGCAGCGGGAACGACCTCGGACCACCAGGGGCCGAGACAACCGCCGTCTCATGGGGCGGGACACTCAGGGTCAGGGAAACATCTAATATATATCTGGTGATATCTCGGGTGCTATTACAGATGGCGCAATAAATCAAAGTGCATTGTCTGCAGAAGGCCCTGGCGCATGAATCTGTGAAGCAGGAACGACCTCGGATCTCCAGGGGCCGAGAAAATTACAGATTTTCTGTATCCGTCACCCAAAGCCATGTAAAAATTCAGCATATATATGGTGCTTTCTCGGGTGCTATTACAGATAGCCCAATAAATCAAAGTGCATTGTCTGTAGGAGGCCCTGGCGCATGAATCTGTGCAGCGGAACGACCTCGGACCACCAGGGGCCGAGAAAACCACCGTCTCATGGGGCCGGACACTCAGGGTCGGGGAAAAGTCCAATATATATCTGGTGATGTCTCGGGTGCTATTAGAGATAGCGCAATAAACCAAAGTGAATTATCTGCAGGCGGCCCTGGCGCATGCATCTGTGGAGGGGGAACGACCTCGGACCACCAGGGGCCGAGAAAACCACCGTCTCATGGGGACGGACAGTCAGGTTCGGGGAAAAATCCAATATATATCTGGTGGTATCTCGGGTGCTATTATAGATAGCCCAATAAACCAAAGTGAATTATCTGCAGGAGGCCCGGGCGCATGAATCGGTGCAGCGGGAACGACCTCGGACCACCAGGGGCCTAGAAAACCACCGTCCCATGGGGCCGGACTGTCGGGGTCAGGGAAAACTCCATTATATATCTGGTGATATCTCGGGTGCTATTAGAGATAGCGCAATAAATCAAAGTGCATTGTCGGTAGGAGGCCCTTGCGCATGAATATGTGCAGCAGGAACGACATCGGACCACCAGGGGCAAAGAAAATTACAGATTTTCGGTATCCGTCACCCAAAGTCATGTAAAAATCCAAGACATATATGGTGCTTTCTCGGGTGCTATTACAGATAGCGCAATAAATCAAAGTGCATTGTCTGCGGGAGGCCCTGGCGCATGAATCTGTGCAGCGGCAACGACATCGGACCACCAGGGGCCGAGAAAACCACCGACACATGGGGCCGGACACTCAGGGTCAGGGAAAAATCCAATATATATCTGGTGATATCTCGGGTGCTATTAGAGATAGCGCAATAAACCAAAGTGAATTATCTGCAGGAGGCCCTGGCGCATGAATCTGTGCAGCAGGAACGAACTCGGATCACCAGGGGCCGAGAAAACCACTATCTCACGGGGCCGTACTGTCAGGGTCGGGGAAAAATCCAATATATATCTGGTGATATCTCGGGTGCTATTACAGATAGCGCAATAAATCAAAGTGCATTGTCTGTAGGAGGCACTGGCGAATGAATCTGTGCAGCAGGAACGACCTCGGACCACCAGGGGCCGAGAAAATTACAGATATTCGGAATCCGTCAGCCAAGGTCATGTAAAAATCCAGCATATATCTGGTGACATCTCGGGTGCAATTACAGATAGCGCAATAAACCAAAGTGAATTATCTGCAGCGCGCCCTGGCGCATGAATCTGTGCAGCGGGAACGACCTCGGATCACCAGGGGCCGAGAAAACCACCGACACATGGGGCCGCACACCCAAGGTCATGTAAAAACCCAGCATATATCTGGTGATATCTCGGGTGCTATTACAGATAGCGCACTAAACCAAAGTGAATTATCTGCAGCGGGCCCTGGCTCATGAATCTGTGCATCCGAGACGAACTCGGACCACCAGGGGCCGAGAAAACCACCGACACATGAGGCCGGACACCCAAGGTCATGTAAAAACCCAGGATGTATCTGATGATATCTCGGGTGCTATTAGAGATAGCGCAATAAATCAAAGTGCATTGCCTGTAGGAGGCCCTGTCGCATGAATCTGTGCAGCGGGAAGGACCTCGGACCACCAGGGGCCGAGAAAACTACAGTCTCATGGGGCCGGACACTCAGGGTCGGGGAAAAATCCAATATATATCTGGTGATATCTCGGGTGCTATTAGAGATAGCGCAATAATCCAAAGTGGATTATCTGCAGGAGGCCCTGGCGCATGCATCTGTGCAGCGGGAACGACCTCGGGCCACCAGGGGCCAATAAAACCACCGTCTTATGGGGCCGGACACTCAGGGTCAGGGGAAAATCCAATATATATCTGGTGATATCTCGGGTGCTATTAGAGATAGCGCAATAAATCAAAGTGCATTGTCTGCAGGAGGCTCTGGCGTATGAATCTGTGAAGCGGGATCGACCTCGGATCACCAGGGGCCGAGAAAATCACCAACACATGGGGCCGGGCTGTCAGGTTCAGGGAAAAATCCAATATATATCTGGTGATATCTCGGGTGCTATTACAGATAGCGCAATAAATCAATGTGCATTGTCTGCAGGAGGCACTGGCGTATGAATCTGTGAAACGGGATCGACCTCGGATCACCATGGGCCGAGAAAATCACCAACACATGGGGCCGGACACTCAGGGACAGGGAAAAATCCTATATATATCTGGTGATATTTCGGGTGCTATTAGAGATACCGCAATAAACCGAAGTGAATTATCTGCAGGAGGCCCTGGCGCATGAATCTGTGCAGCGGATCCGACCTCGGACCACCAGGGGACGAGAAAACCACAGACACATGGGGCCGGACTGTAAGGGTCAGGGAAAAATCCAGCTTATATCTGGTGATATCTCGGGTGCTATTACAGATAGCGCGATAAATCAGAGTGAATTATCTGCAGGAGGCCCTGGCGCATGCACCTGTGCAGCGGGAACGACGTCGGACCACCAGGGGCCGAGAAAACCACCGTCTCATGGGGCCGGACACTCAGGGTCAAGGGAAAATCCAATATATATCTGGTGATATCTCGGGTGAAATTAGAGATAGCGCGATAAATCAAAGTGCATTGTCTGCAGGAGGCCCTGGCGCATGAATCTGTGCAGCAGCAACGACGTCGGACCACCAGGGGCCAACAAAATTACAGATTTTCGGTATCCGTCACCCAAGGTCATGTAAAAATCCAATATATATCTGGTGATATCTCTTGTGCTATTAGAGATAGCGCAATAAATCAAAGTGCATTGTCTGTGGGAGGCACTGGCGAATGAATCTGTGCTGCAGGGACGACGTCGGACCACCAGGGGCCGAAAAAATTACAGATATTCGGAATCCGTCACCCACGGTCATGTAAAAATCCAGCATCTATCTGGTGATTTCTCGAGTGCTATTACAGATAGCGCAATAAACCAAAGTGAATTCGTCTGCAGGAAGCCCTGGCGCATGAAACTGTTCAGCGGGAACGACCTCGGACAACCAGGGGCCGAGAAAACCACCGTCCTATGGGGCCGGACACTCAGGGTCAGGGGAAAAGTCCAATATATATCTGGTGATATTTCGGGCGCTATTAGAGATAGCGCAGTAAACCAAAGTGAATTATCTGCAGCAGTTACTGGCGCATGAATCTGTGCAGTGGGAACGACCTCGGACCGCGAGGGGCCGAGAAAACCACAGACACATGGGGCCGGACACTCAGGGTAAAGGGAAAATCCAATATATATCTGGTGATATTTCGGGTGCTATTAGAGATACCGCAATAAACCGAAGTGAATTATCTGCAGGAGGCCCTGGCGCATGAATCTGTGCAGCGGGAACGACCTCGGACCACCAGGGGCCGAGAAAACCACAGTCTCATGGGGCCGGGCACTCAGGGTCAGGGGAAAATCCAATATATATCTGGTGATATCTCGGGTGCTATTGGAGATAGCGCAATAAATCAAAGTGCAATGTCCGCAGGGGGCCCTTGCGCATGAATCTGCGCAGCAGGAACGACATCGGACCAACAGGGACCGAGAAAATTACAGATTTTCGGTACCCGTCACCCAATGTCATGTAAAAATACAGCATATATCTGGTGATATCACGGGTTCTATTACAGATAGCGCAATAAATCAAAGTGCATTGTCTGTAGGTGGCCCTGGCGCATGAATCTGTGCAGCGGGATCGACCTCAGACCACCAGGGGCCGAGAAAATTTCAGATTTTCGGTATCCGTTACCCAATGTCATGTAAAAATCCAGCATATATCTGGTGATATCTCGGGTTCTATTACAGATAGCGCGATAAATCAAAGTGCATTGTCTGCAGGAAGGCCTGGCGCACGAATCTGTGAAGCAGGAACGACCTCGGATCTCCAGGGGCCGAGAAAATTACAGATTTTCGGTATCCGTCACCCAAAGTCATGTAAAAATCCAATATATATCTAGTGACATCTCGGGTGCTATTAGAGATAGCGCAATAAACCAAAGTGAATTATCTGCAGGAGGCCCAGGCGCATGAATCTGTGCAGCGGGAACGACCTCGGACCACCAGGTTCCGAGAAAACCACCGTCTCATGGGGCCGGACACTCAGGGTCAGGGAAAATCCAATATATATCCGGTGATATCTCGGGTGCTATCAGAGATTGCGCAATAAATCAAAGTGCATTGTCTGTAGGAGACCCTGGCGCATGAATCTGTGCAGCAGGAACGACGTCGGACCACCAGGGGCCGAGAAAATTACAGATTTTCCGTATCCGTCACCAAATGTCATGTAAAAATCCAGTATATATCTGGTGATATCTCGGGTTCTATTACAGATAGCGCGATAAATCAAAGTGCATTGTCTGCAGGAGGCCCTGGCGCATGAATCTGTTCAGCGGGAACGACCTCGGACAACCAGGGGCCGGGAAAACCACCGTCTCATGGGGCCGGACAATCTGGGTCGGGGAAAAATCCAATATATATCTGGTGATATCTCGGGTGCTATTAGAGATAGCGCAATAAACCAAAGTGAATTATCTGCAGGAGGCCCTGGCGCATGCACCTGTGCAGCGGGAACGACCACGGACCACCAGGGGCCGAGAAAACCACCGTCTCATGTGGCCGGACACTCAGGGTCAGGGAAAAATCAAATATATATCTGGTGATATCTCGGGTGCTATTAGAGATAGCGCAATAAATCATAGTGCATTGTCCGTAGGAGGCCCTTGCGCATGAATCTCTACAGCAGGAACGACATCGGACAACCAGGGGCCGAGAAAATTACAGATTTTCGGTATCCGTCACCCAATGTCATGTAAAAATCCAGCATATATCTGGTGATATCTAGGGTGCTATTACAGATAGCGCGATAAATCAAAGTGCATTGTCTGCAGGAGGCCCTGGCGCATGAATCTGTTCAGCAGGAACTACCTCGGACAACCAGGGGCCGAGAAATCCACCGTCTCATGGGGCCGGACAATTTGGGTCGGGGAAAAATCCAATATATATCTGGTGATATCTCGGGTGCTATTAGAGATAGCGCAATAAACCAAAGTGTATTGTCTGCAGGAGGCCCTGGCGCGTGAATCTGTGAAGCAGGAACGACCTCGGACCTCCAGGGGCCGAGAAACTTACAGATTTTCGGTACCCGTCACCCAATGTCATGTAAAAATCCAGCATATATCTGGTGATATCTCGGGTTCTATTACAGATAGCGAGATAAATCAAAGTGCATTGTCTGTAGGAGGCCTTGGCGCATGAATCTGGGCAGCGGGAACGACCTCGGACCACCAGCGGCCGAGGAAACCACCGTCTCATGTGGCCAGACACTCAGGGTCAGGGAAAAATCAAACATATATCTGGTGATATCTCGGGTGCTATTAGAGATAGCGCAATAATCCAAAGTGAATTATCTGCAGGAGACCCTGGCGCATGAATCTGTGCAGCGGGAACGACCTCGGACCACCAGGGGCCGAGAAAACCACCGTCTCATGGGGAGGGACACTCAAGGTCAGGGAAAAATCCAATATATATCTGGTGATATCTCGGGTGCTATCACAGATAGCGCAATAAATCAAAGTGCATTGTCTGCAGGAAGCCCTGGCGCATGATTCTGTGCAGCAGCAACGACGTCGGACCACCAGGGGCCAAGAAAATTACAGATTTTCGGTATCCGTCACCCAAGGTCATGTAAAAATCCAGCATATATCTGGTGATATCTCGGGTGCTATTAGAGATAGCGCAATAAATCATAGTGCATTGTCCGTAGGAGGCCCTTGCGCATGAATCTCTACAGCAGGAACGACCTCGGACAACCAGGGGCCGGGAAAACCACCGTCTCATGGGGCCGGACAATCTGGGTCGGGGAAAAATCCAATATATATCTGGTGATATCTCGGGTGCTATTAGAGATAGCGCAATAAACCAAAGTGAATTATCTGCAGGAGGCCCTGGCGCATGCACCTGTGCAGCGGGAACGACCACGGACCACCAGGGGCCGAGAAAACCACCGTCTCATGTGGCCGGACACTCAGGGTCAGGGAAAAATCAAATATATATCTGGTGATATCTCGGGTGCTATTAGAGATAGCGCAATAAATCATAGTGCATTGTCCGTAGGAGGCCCTTGCGCATGAATCTCTACAGCAGGAACGACATCGGACAACCAGGGGCCGAGAAAATTACAGATTTTCGGTATCCGTCACCCAATGTCATGTAAAAATCCAGCATATATCTGGTGATATCTAGGGTGCTATTACAGATAGCGCGATAAATCAAAGTGCATTGTCTGCAGGAGGCCCTGGCGCATGAATCTGTTCAGCAGGAACTACCTCGGACAACCAGGGGCCGAGAAATCCACCGTCTCATGGGGCCGGACAATTTGGGTCGGGGAAAAATCCAATATATATCTGGTGATATCTCGGGTGCTATTAGAGATAGCGCAATAAACCAAAGTGTATTGTCTGCAGGAGGCCCTGGCGCGTGAATCTGTGAAGCAGGAACGACCTCGGACCTCCAGGGGCCGAGAAACTTACAGATTTTCGGTACCCGTCACCCAATGTCATGTAAAAATCCAGCATATATCTGGTGATATCTCGGGTTCTATTACAGATAGCGAGATAAATCAAAGTGCATTGTCTGTAGGAGGCCTTGGCGCATGAATCTGGGCAGCGGGAACGACCTCGGACCACCAGGGGCCGAGGAAACCACCGTCTCATGTGGCCAGACACTCAGGGTCAGGGAAAAATCAAACATATATCTGGTGATATCTCGGGTGCTATTAGAGATAGCGCAATAAACCAAAGTGAATTATCTGCAGGAGGCCCTGGCGCATGCACCTGTGCAGCGGGAACGACCACGGACCACCAGGGGCCGAGAAAACCACCGTCTCATGTGGCCGGACACTCAGGGTCAGGGAAAAATCAAATATATATCTGGTGATATCTCGGGTGCTATTAGAGATAGCGCAATAAATCATAGTGCATTGTCCGTAGGAGGCCCTTGCGCATGAATCTCTACAGCAGGAACGACATCGGACAACCAGGGGCCGAGAAAATTACAGATTTTCGGTATCCGTCACCCAATGTCATGTAAAAATCCAGCATATATCTGGTGATATCTAGGGTGCTATTACAGATAGCGCAATAAATCAATGTGCATTGTCTGCAGGAGGCACTGGCGTATGAATCTGTGAAACGGGATCGACCTCGGATCACCATGGGCCGAGAAAATCACCAACACATGGGGCCGGACACTCAGGGACAGGGAAAAATCCTATATATATCTGGTGATATTTCGGGTGCTATTAGAGATACCGCAATAAACCGAAGTGAATTATCTGCAGGAGGCCCTGGCGCATGAATCTGTGCAGCGGGAACGACCTCGGACCACCAGGGGACGAGAAAACCACAGACACATGGGGCCGGACTGTAAGGGTCAGGGAAAAATCCAGCTTATATCTGGTGATATCTCGGGTGCTATTACAGATAGCGCGATAAATCAGAGTGAATTATCTGCAGGAGGCCCTGGCGCATGCACCTGTGCAGCGGGAACGACCTCGGACCACCAGCGGCCGAGAAAACCACCGTCTCATGTGGCCAGACACTCAGGGTCAGGGAAAAATCAAACAGATATCTGGTGATATCTCGGGTGCTATTAGAGATAGCGCAATAAACCAAAGTGAATTATCTGCAGGAGGCCCTGGCGCATGAGCCCGTGCAGCGGGTACGACCTCGGACCACCAGGGGCCGAGAAATCCACCGTCTCATGGGGCCGGACAATCTGGGTCGGGGAAAAATCCAATATATATCTGGTGATATCTCGGGTGCTATTAGAGATAGCGCTATAAACCAAAGTGTATTGTCTGCAGGAGGCCCTGGCGCGTGAATCTGTGAAGCAGGAACGACCTCGGACCTCCAGGGGCCGAGAAACTTACAGATTTTCGGTACCCGTCACCCAATGTCATGTAAAAATCCAGCATATATCTGGTGATATCTCGGGTTCTATTACAGATAGCGCGATAAATCAAAGTGCATTGTCTGTAGGAGGCCTTGGCGCATGAATCTGGGCAGCGGGTACGACCTCGGACCACCAAGGGCCGAGGAAACGACCGTCTCATGGGGCCGGACACTCAGGGTCAGGGGAAGATCCAATATATATCTGGTGATATCTCGGGGGCTATTAGAGATAGCGCAATAAACCAAAGTGAATTATCTGCAGGAGGCCCTCGCGCATGCATCTGTGCAGCGGGGACGACCTCGGTCCACCAGGGGCCGAGAAAAGCACCGTCTCATGGGGCCGGACACTCAGGGTCAGGGAAAAATCCAATATATATCTGGTGATATCTCTGATGCTATTAGAGATAGCGCAATAAACCAAAGTGAATTATCTGCAGGAGGCCCTGGCGCATGAATCTGTGCAGCGGGAACGACCTTGGACCACCAGGGGCCGAGAAAACCAGCGTCTCATGGGGCCGGACACTCAGGGTCAGGGGAAAATCCAATATATATCTGGTGATATCTCGGGTTCTATTACAGATAGCGCGATAAACCAAAGTGTATTGTCTGTAGGAGGCCCTGGCGCATGAATCTGGGCAGCGGGAACGACCTCGGACCACCAGGGGCCGAGAAAATCGCCGTCTCATTGGGCCGGACACTCAGGGTCAGGGAAAAATCAAACATATATCTGGTGATATCTCGGGTGCTATTAGAGATAGCGCAATAATCCAAAGTGAATTATCTGCAGGAGACCCTGGCGCATGAATCTGTGCAGCGGGAACGACCTCGGACCACCAGGGGCCGAGAAAACCACCGTCTCATGGGGAGGGACACTCAAGGTCAGGGAAAAATCCAATATATATCTGGTGATATCTCGGGTGCTATCACAGATAGCGCAATAAATCAAAGTGCATTGTCTGCAGGAAGCCCTGGCGCATGATTCTGTGCAGCAGCAACGACGTCGGACCACCAGGGGCCAAGAAAATTACAGATTTTCGGTATCCGTCACCCAAGGTCATGTAAAAATCCAGCATATATCTGGTGATATCTCGGGTGCTATTAGAGATAGCGCAATAAATCATAGTGCATTGTCCGTAGGAGGCCCTTGCGCATGAATCTCTACAGCAGGAACGACATCGGACAACCAGGGGCCGAGAAAATTACAGATTTTCGGTATCCGTCACCCAATGTCATGTAAAACTCCAGCATATATCTGGTGATATCTCGGGTTCTATTACAGATAGCGCGATAAATCAAAGTGAATTATCTGCAGGAGGCCCTCGCGCATGCATCTGTGCAGCGGGAACGACCTTAGACCACCAGGGGCCGAGAAAACCAGCGTCTCATGGAGCCGGACACTCAGGGTCAGGGGAAAATCCAATATATATCTGGTGATATCTAGGGTGCTATTACAGATAGCGCAATAAACCAAAGTGAATTATCTGCAGGAGGCCTTGGCGCATGAATCTGTGCAGCGGGAACGACCTCGGACCACCAGGGGCCGAGAAAACCACCGCCTCATGGGGCCGGACACTCAGGGTCAGGGAAAAATCCAATATATATCTGGTGATATCTAGGGTGCTATTACAGATAGCGCAATAAATCAAAGTCCATTGGCCGTAGGAGGCCCTAGCGCATGAATCTGCGCAGTAGGAACGACATCGGACAACCAGGGGCCGTGAAAATTACAGATTTTCGGTATCCATCACCCAATGTCATGTAAAAATCCAGTATATATATGGTGCTTTCTCGGGTGCTATTACAGATAGCGCAATAAATCAAAGTGCATTGTCTGTAGGAGGCCCTGGCGCATGAATCTGAGCAGCGGAATCGACCTCGGACCACCAGGGGCCGAGAAAACCACAGTCTCATGGGGCCGGGCACTCAGGGTCAGGGGAAAATCCAATATATATATGGTGATATCTTGGGTGCTATTACAGATAGCGCAATAAATCAAAGTGCATTGACTGTAGGAGGCACTGGCGCATGAATCTGTGCAGCGGGCACGACGTCGGACCACCAGGGGCCAAGAAAGTTACAGATTTTCGGTATCCGTCACCCAACGTCATGTAAAAATAGAGCATATATCTGGTGATATCTCGGATGCTATTAGAGAGTGCGCAATAAATCAAAGTGCATTGTCTGTAGGAGGCACTGGCGAATGAATCTGTGCAGCAGGAACTACCTCGGACCACCAGGGGCCGAGAAAATTACAGATATTCGGAATCCGTCACCCAACGTCATGTAAAAATCCAGCATATATCTGGTGATATCTCGGGTGCTATTACAGATAGCGCAACAAACCAAAGTGATTTAACTGCAGGAGGCCCTGGCGCATGAATATGTGCAGCGGGAACGACCTCGGACCACCAGGGGCCGAGAAAACCACCGACACATGGGGCCGGACTGTCAGGGTCAGGGAAAAATCCAATATATATCTGGTGATATCTCGGGTGCTATTAGAGATAGCGCAATAAATCAAAGTGCATTGTCTGTAGGAGGCACTGGCGAATAAATCTGTGTAGCAGGATCTACCTCGGACCACCAGGGGCCGAGAAAATTACAGATATTCGAAATCCGTCACCAAAGGGCATGTAAAAATCCAGCATATATCTGGTGATATCACGGGTGCTATTACAGACAGCGCAATAAATCAAAGTGCATTGTCCGCAGGGGGCCCTTGCGCATGAATCTGCGCAGCAGGAACGTCATCGGAACAACAGGGACCGAGAAAATTACAGATTTTCGGTACCCGTCACCCAATGTCATGTAAAAATCCAGCATATATCTGGTGATATCTCGGGTTCTATTACAGATAGCGCGATAAATCAAAGTGCATTGTCTGTAGGAGGCCTTGCCGCATGAATCTGGGCAGCGGGAACGACCTCGGAACACCAGGGGCCGAGGAAACCACCGTCTCATAGGGCCGGACACTCAGCGTCAGGGAAAAATCCAATATATATCTGGTGATATCTCGGGGGCTATTAGAGATAGCGCAATAAACCAAAGTGAATTATCTGCAGGAGGCCCTCGCGCATGCATCTGAGCAGCGGGGACGACCTCGGTCCACCAGGGGCCGAGAAAACCACCGTCTCATGGGGCCGGACACTCAGGGTCAGGGAAAAATCCAATATATATCTGGTGATATCTCTGATGCTATTAGAGATAGCGCAATAAACCAAAGTGAATTATCTGCAGGAGGCCCTGGCGCATGAATCTGTGCAGCGGGAACGACCTTGGACCACCAGGGGCCGAGAAAACCAGCGTCTCATGGGGCCGGACACTCAGGGTCAGTGAAAAATCAAATATATATCTGGTGATATCTCGGGTGCTATTAGAGATAGCGCAATAAACCAAAGTGAATTATCTGCAGGAGACCCTGGCGCATGAATCTGTGCAGCGGGAACGACCTCGGACCACCAGGGGCCGAGAAAACCACCGCCTCATGCGGCCGGACACTCAGGGTCAGGGAAAAATCCAATATATATCTGGTGATATCTAGGGTGCTATTACAGATAGCGCAATAAATCAAAGTGCATTGCCCGTAGGAGGCCCTAGCGCATGAATCTGCGCAGTAGGAACGACATCGGACAACCAGGGGCCGAGAAAATTACAGATTTTCGGTATCCGTCACCCAATGTCATGTAAAAATCCAGTATATATATGGTGCTTTCTCGGGTGCTATTACAGATAGCGCAATAAATCAAAGTGCATTGTCTGTAGGAAGCCCTGGCGCATGAATCTGAGCAGCGGAATCGACCTCGGACCACCAGGGGCCGAGAAAACCACAGTCTCATGGGGCCGGGCACTCAGGGTCAGGGGAAAATCCAATATATATCTGGTGATATCTCGGGTGCTATTGGAGATAGCGCAATAAATCAAAGTGCAATGTCCGCAGGGGGCCCTTGCGCATGAATCTGCGCAGCAGGAACGACATCGGACCAACAGGGACCGAGAAAATTACAGATTTTCGGTACCCGTCACCCAATGTCATGTAAAACTCCAGCATATATCTGGTGATATCTCGGGTTCTATTACAGATAGCGCGATAAATCAAAGTGAATTATCTGCAGGAGGCCCTCGCGCATGCATCTGTGCAGCGGGAACGACCTTAGACCACCAGGGGCCGAGAAAACCAGCGTCTCATGGAGCCGGACACTCAGGGTCAGGGGAAAATCCAATATATATCTGGTGATATCTAGGGTGCTATTACAGATAGCGCAATAAACCAAAGTGAATTATCTGCAGGAGGCCTTGGCGCATGAATCTGTGCAGCGGGAACGACCTCGGACCACCAGGGGCCGAGAAAACCACCGCCTCATGGGGCCGGACACTCAGGGTCAGGGAAAAATCCAATATATATCTGGTGATATCTAGGGTGCTATTACAGATAGCGCAATAAATCAAAGTCCATTGGCCGTAGGAGGCCCTAGCGCATGAATCTGCGCAGTAGGAACGACATCGGACAACCAGGGGCCGTGAAAATTACAGATTTTCGGTATCCATCACCCAATGTCATGTAAAAATCCAGTATATATATGGTGCTTTCTCGGGTGCTATTACAGATAGCGCAATAAATCAAAGTGCATTGTCTGTAGGAGGCCCTGGCGCATGAATCTGAGCAGCGGAATCGACCTCGGACCACCAGGGGCCGAGAAAACCACAGTCTCATGGGGCCGGGCACTCAGGGTCAGGGGAAAATCCAATATATATCTGGTGCTCTTACAGATAGCGCACTAAACAAAAGTGAATTATCTGTAGGGGGCCCTGGCGCATAAATCTGTGCAGCGGGATCGACATCGGACCACGAGGGACCGAGAAAACCACCGACACATGGGGCCGGACACGCAGGATCGGGGAAAAATTCAATATATATCTGGTGATATCTCGGGTGCTATTACAGATAGCGCAATAAATCAAAGTGCATTGTCTGCCAGAGGCCCTAGCGCATGAGTCTGTGCAGCGGGAACGACCTCGGACCACCAGGGGCCGAAAAAACCACTGTCCCATGGGGCCGGACACTCAGGGTCAGGGGAAAAACCAATATATATATGGTGATATCTTGGGTGCTATTACAGATAGCGCAATAAATCAAAGTGCATTGACTGTAGGAGGCACTGGCGCATGAATCTGTGCAGCGGGCACGACGTCGGACCACCAGGGGCCAAGAAAGTTACAGATTTTCGGTATCCGTCACCCAACGTCATGTAAAAATAGAGCATATATCTGGTGATATCTCGGATGCTATTAGAGAGTGCGCAATAAATCAAAGTGCATTGTCTGTAGGAGGCACTGGCGAATGAATCTGTGCAGCAGGAACTACCTCGGACCACCAGGGGCCGAGAAAATTACAGATATTCGGAATCCGTCACCCAACGTCATGTAAAAATCCAGCATATATCTGGTGATATCTCGGGTGCTATTACAGATAGCGCAACAAACCAAAGTGATTTAACTGCAGGAGGCCCTGGCGCATGAATATGTGCAGCGGGAACGACCTCGGACCACCAGGGGCCGAGAAAACCACCGACACATGGGGCCGGACTGTCAGGGTCAGGGAAAAATCCAATATATATCTGGTGATATCTCGGGTGCTATTAGAGATAGCGCAATAAATCAAAGTGCATTGTCTGTAGGAGGCACTGGCGAATAAATCTGTGTAGCAGGATCTACCTCGGACCACCAGGGGCCGAGAAAATTACAGATATTCGAAATCCGTCACCAAAGGGCATGTAAAAATCCAGCATATATCTGGTGATATCACGGGTGCTATTACAGACAGCGCAATAAATCAAAGTGCATTGTCCGCAGGGGGCCCTTGCGCATGAATCTGCGCAGCAGGAACGTCATCGGAACAACAGGGACCGAGAAAATTACAGATTTTCGGTACCCGTCACCCAATGTCATGTAAAAATCCAGCATATATCTGGTGATATCTCGGGTTCTATTACAGATAGCGCGATAAATCAAATTGCATTGTCTGTAGGTGGCCCTGGCGCATGAATCTGTGCAGCGGGATCGACCTCAGACCACCAGGGGCCGAGAAAACCACCGACTCATGGGGCCGGACACTCAGGGTCGGGGAAAAATTCAATATATATCTGGTGATATCTCGGGTGCTCTTACAGATAGCGCACTAAACAAAAGTGAATTATCTGTAGGGTGCCCTGGCGCATGAATCTGTGCAGCGGGATCGACATCGGACCACGAGGGACCGAGAAAACCACCGACACATGGGGCCGGACACTCAGGATCGGGGAAAAATTCAATATATATCTGGTGATATCTCGGGTGCTATTACAGATAGCGCAATAAATCAAATTTCATTGTCTGCAGGAGGCCCTAGCCCACGAATCGGTGCAGCGGGAACGACCTCGGACCACCAGGGGCCGAGAAAATCTCCGTCTCAAGGGGCCGGACTGTCAGGGGCAGGAAAAAATCCAATATATATCTGGTGATATCTCGGGTGCTCTTAGAGATAGCGCAATAAATCAAAGTGCATTGTCTGCCAGAGGCCCTAGCGCATGAATCTGTGCAGAGGGAACGACCTCGGGCCACCAGGGGCCGAAAAAACCACTGTCCCATGGGGCCGGACACTCAGGGTCAGGGGAAAAACCAATATATATATGGTGATATCTTGTGTGCTATTACAGATAGCGCAATAAATCAAAGTGCATTGACTGTAGGAGGCACTGGCGCATGAATCTGTGCAGCGGGATCGACCTCGGACCACCAGGGGCCGTGAAAACTACCGTCTCATGGGGCCGGACACTCAGGGTCAGGGAAAAATCCAATATATATCTGGTGATATCTCGGGTGCTATTACAGATAGCGCAATAAATCAAAGTGCATTGTCTGTAGGAGGCCCTGGCGCATGAATCTGTGCAGCGGGAACGACCTCGGACCACCAGAGGGCGAGAAAACCACCGTCTCATGGGGTCGGGCACTCAGGGTCAGGGAAAAATCCAATATATATCTGGTGATATCTCGGGTGCTATTACAGATAGCGCAATAAATCAAAGTGCATTGCCTGCAGGAGGCCCTGGCGCATGAATCTGTGCAGCGGGCACGACGTCGGACCACCAGGGGCCAAGAAAGTTACAGATTTTCGGTATCCGTCACCCAACGTCATGTAAAAATAGAGCATATATCTGGTGATATCTCGGATGCTATTAGAGAGTGCGCAATAAATCAAAGTGCATTGTCTGTAGGAGGCACTGGCGAATGAATCTGTGCAGCAGGAACTACCTCGGACCACCAGGGGCTGAGAAAACCACCGTCTCATGGGGCCGGACCCTCAGGGTCAGGGAAAAATCCAATATATATCTGGTGATATCTCGGGTGCTACTGCAGATAGCGCAATAAATCAAAGTGCATTGTCTGTAGGAGGCCCTGGTGCATGAATCTGGGCAGCGGAAACGACCTCGGACCACCAGGGGCCGAGAAAACCACCGTCTCATGGGGCCGGGCACTCAGGGTCAGGGAAAAATCCAATATATATCTGGTGATATCTCGGGTGCTATTAGAGATAGCGCAATAAACCAAAGTGAATTATCTGTGGGAGGCCCTGGCGCATGAATCTGTGCAGCGGGAACGACCTCGGAACACCAGGGTCCGAGAAAACGACCGTCTCATGGGGCCGGGCAGTCAGGGTCGGGGAAAAATCCAATATGTATCTGGTGCTATCTCGGGTGCTATTAGCGATAGCGCAATAAACCAAAGTGAATTATCTGCAGGAGGCCCAGGTGCATGAATATTTGCAGCGGGAACGATCTCGGACCACCAGGGGTCGAGAAAACCACCGGCGCATGGGGCCGGACACCCAAGGTCATGTAAAAATCCAGAATGTATCTGATGATATCTCGGGTGCTATTACAGATAGCGCAATAAATCAAAGTGCATTGTCTGTAGGAGGCCCTGGCGCATTAATCTGTGCAGCGGGATCGACCTCGGACCACCAGGGGCCGAGAAAATCACCGTCTCATGGGGCCGGTCTGTCAGGGTCAGGGAAAAATCAAATATATATCTGGTCAAATCTCGGGTGCTATTAGAGATAGCGCTATAAATCAAAGTGTCAATATAGTTTTATTAGTTTTACATAGTTTTACATAGTTGTATATAGTTTTATATCGTTTTATATAGTGTTATATGGTGTTATATAGTTGCATAGAGTTTTATATAGTTTTATATAGTTTTTTATATTTTTATATAGTTTTACATAGCTTTATATAGTTTTATATAGTTCTATAGTGTTTTATATGGGTTTATATAGTTTTGTTAGTTTTATATAGTTTTATATAGCTTTATTAGTTTTATATACTTTCATATAGTTTTATATAGTTTTATATAGTTTTGTTACTTTTATGTAGTTTTTTATAGTTTTATATAGTTTCGTTAGTTTTATATAGTTTCATATAGTTTTATATAGCTTTATTTGGTTTTATTAGTTTTATTAGTTTTATATAGTTTTATATAGTTTTATATAGTTTAATTTGGTTTTATTAGTTTTATTAGTTTTATATAGTTTTATATGGTTTTATAGAGTTTTATATAGTTTCATATGGTTCTATAGTGTTTTATATAGGTTTATATAGTTTTGTTAGTTTTATATAGTTTTATATAGCTTTATTAGTTTTATATACTTTCATATAGTTTTATATAGTTTTATATAGTTTTGTTACTTTTATGTAGTTTTTTATAGTTTTATATTGTTTTGTTTGTTTTATACACTTTTATATAGTTATATATAGTTTTATATAGTTTTATTAGTGTTATTAGTTTTATATAGTTTTATATAGTTTTATATAGTTTTGATGGTTTTGTATAGTTTTATATAGTTTTATATAGTATTACATAGTTTTATAGAGTTTTATATAGTTTTATATAGTTTTGTTAGTTTTATATAGTTTTATATAGTTTTGTTAGTTTTATATAGTTTTATAAAGTTTTGTTACTTTTATATAGTTTTATATAGTTTTATACAGTACTATATAGTTTTATATAATTTTATTAGTTTTATAAAGTTTTATATAGTTCTATAGAGTCTTATATAGTTTTATATAGTATTATATACTTTTATATAGTTTTATTAGTGTTATATAGTTCTATATAGTTTACTATAGTTTTATATTGTTTTATATAGTTTTATATTGTTTCATATAGCTTCATATAGTTTTATATAGCATTATATAGATTTATATAGTTTTATATTGCTTTATATAGTTTTGTTAGTTTTATATAGTTTTATATAGTTTTATACAGTTTTATATAGTTTTATATAGTTGTATATAGTTTTATATAGTTTTATATAGTTTTATATAGTTTTATTAGCTTTATATAGTTTTATATACTGTTATATAGTTTTATACAGTTTTATTAGTTTTATATCGTTTTATATAGTTTTATATAGTTTTATATAATTTTGTTACTTTTACATAGTTTTATATAGTTTTATATAGTTTTAAATAGTTTTATATACTTTTATAGAGTTTTATATAGTTTTATATAGTTTTATATAGTTTTGTTAGTTTTAAGCAGTTTTATATAGTTTTATATAGTTTTATTAGTTTGATTAGTTTTATATAGCTCTATATAGATTTATATCGTTTTATTAGTATTATTTGGTTTTATATAGTTTTATTACATTTATTTGGTTTTATATAGTTTTATATAGTTTTGTTGCTTTTATATAGTTTTATATAGTTTTGTTGCTTTTATATAGTTTTATATAGTTTTGTTGGTTTTATATAGTTTCATATAGTTTTATGTAGTTTTATATAGTTTTATAGAGTTTTATGTAGTATTATATAGTTGTGTTAGTTTTATATAGATTGATATAATTTTATATAGTATTATATTGTTTTATATAGTTATACATAATTTTATATAGTATTATATAATTTTATATAGTATTTATAGTTTTACATAATTTTATTAGTTATTTATAGTTTTATATAGTTTTTCATTCTTTTATATAGTTTTCTATAGCTTTATATAATTTTATATAGTTTTATATGGTGTTATATAGTTTTATATAGTATTATATAGGTTTATATAGTTTTATATAGTTTTATATAGTTTTGTATAGTTTTACATAGCTTTATATAGTTTTATATAGTACTATATAGTTTTATATAATTTTATATAGTTTCATATAGTTTTCTAAAGTGTTATATAATTTTATATTGGTTTACATTGTTTTATGTAGTTTATATGGTTTTTTATAGTTTTATTAGTTTTACATAGGTTTATATAGTTTTATATAGCTTTTTATAATTTTATACAGTTTTACTAGGTATATAGTTGTATATAGTTTATATAGTTTTTTTTAGTTTTGTATAGTTTTGTATAGTTTTATTAGTTTTACATAGTTTTATATAGTTAGCATATGGTTCTATATAGTTTTATATAGTTTTATATAGTTTTGTACAGTTTTATTAGTTGTTAATTGTTTTATATAGGGTTGTATAGTTTTATACAGTTTTATATAGTTTTATATAGTTTTATATGCTATTGTATAATTTTATATTGTTTTATATAGCTTTATATAGTTTTACAGTTTCATATAGTTTTATACAGTTTTATTCAGTTTTGTTAGTTTTATATAGTTTTGTTAGCTTTATATAGTTTTATATAGTTTTGTTAGCTTTATATATTTTTATATAGTTTTATATAATAATATATAGTTTTATATAGTTTTATATAGTTTTACATAGCTTTACATAGTGTTATATAGTTTTATAGAGTTTTATATAGTTTTATATAGTTTTATATAGTTTTATATAGTGTTACGTAGTTTCATATAGTTTTATACAGTTTTGTATAGTTTTACATAGTTCCGTATAGTTTTATATAGTTTTATTAGTACTACATAGATTTATATAGTTTTATATAGTTTTATATAGTTTTATATAGTTTTATTAGTTTTACCCAGTTTTATATAGTTTCATATAGTTTTATGTTGTTTTATATAGTTTTATATAGTTTTATATAGTGTTATATAGTTTTATATAGTTTTGTTACTTTTATATAGTTTTGTTAGTTATATATAGTCTTATATAGTATTATATAGTTTTTTCTAGTTTTACATAATTTTATTAGTTATTTATAGTTATATATAGTTTTACATTCTTTTATATAGTTTTCTATCGCTTTTTATATTTTTATATAGTTTTATATGGTATTATATAGTTTTATATAGTATTATATAGTTTTATATAGTTTTATATAGTTTTGTTAGTTTTGTATAGTTTTATATAGTTTTATATAGTTTTATATAGTTCTATAGAGTTTTATATAGGTTTGTATAGTTTTGTTAGTTTTATATATTTTTATATAGTATTATATGGTTTTATATAGTTTTATACAGTTTTATATAGTTTTATAAGGTTTTGTTTGTTTTATATAGTTTTATATTGTTTTATATAGTTTTATATAGTTTTATATAGTTTTGTTAGTTTTATAGAGTTTTAAATAGTTTTATATAGTTTTATATAGTTTCGTTAGTTTTATATAGTTTTATACCGTTTTATATAGTTTTATATAGTTTCATATAGTTTTATATATATTTATACAGTTTTGTATGGTTTTATATAGTTTTATATAGCTTTATATAGTTTTATACAGTTTTCTACAGTTTTGTATAGTTTTATACAGTTTTATAATGTTTTATATAGTTTTATATTGTTTTATATAGTTTTATATATTTTTATATGGATTTATACAGTTTTATATGGTTTTATTTTGTTTTACTAGTTTTATTAGTTTTATTATAGCTTTATATGGTTTTATATAGTTTTATTAGTTTTAACTAAGTTTTTTATAGTTTTATATAGTTTTGTTAGTTTTATATAGTTTTATATAATTTTATTAGTTTTATATGGTTTTATATAGTTTTATATAGTTTTATATAGTTTTATATAGTTTTATATAGTTCTGTTGGTTTTGTGTAGTTTTATACAGTTTTATAGAGTTTTATATAATTTTATATAGTTCTATAGAGTTTTATATAGTTTTATATAGTCTTATATAGTTTTATATAGTTTTATATAGTTTTGTTAGTTTTATAAAGTTTTATATAGTTTTATATAGTTTTATATAGTTTTGTTACGTTTATATAGTTTTATATAGTTTTATATAGTTTTATAGAGTTTTATATAGTTTTATATAGTTTTATACAGTGTTATATAGTTTTATAGAGTTTCATATAGTTTTGTATAGTTTTATATAGTTTTATATAGTTTTATATAGTTTTGTTGGTTTTATATAATTTTATATAGTTTTATAGAGTTTTATATAGTTTTAAATAGTTTTATAGAGTTTTATATAGTTTTACATAGCTTTATAAAGATTTATTTAGTTTTATATAGTTTTATATAGTTTTATATAGTTTTGTATAGTTTCATATAGTTTTATTAGTTTTATATAGTTTTATATAGTTTTGTATAGTTTCATATAGTTCTATTTGTTTTACATAGTTTTCTATAAATTTATATAGTTTTATATTGTTTTATATAGTTTTATATAGTTTTATTTAGTTTTATATAGTTTTATATAGTTTTGTATAGTTTCATACAGTTTTATTAGGTTCACATAGTTTTATATAGATTTATATAGTTTTATATAGTTTTGTATAGTTTTATATAGTTTTACAAAGTTTTATATAGATTTATTATTTTTGTATAGTTTTATATAGTTTTATGTAGTCCTTTATAGTTTTATTAGTTTTCCTTAGGTTTATGTAGATTTATATAGTTTTATATAGTTTTATATAGTTGTATATTGTTTTATATAATTTTATATAGGTTTATATAGTTGTATATAGTTTCATATAGTTTTACATAGTTTTACATAGCTTTATATAGGTTTATATAGCTTTATATAGCTTTATATAGTTTTATATAGCTTCATATAATTTTATATAGTTTTACTAGGTTTATATAGTTTTATATAGCCTTATATATTTCCGTATAGTTTTATATAGTTTTATTAGTACTACATAGTTTTATATAGATTTGTATAGTTTAATATATTTTCACATAGTTTTATATAGTTTAATATTGTTTTACATAGTTTTCTATAGTTTTATTATTTTTATACAGTTTTATATAATTTTATATAATTTTAATATTTTTATATAGTTTTCTATAGTTTTATGTAGTTTTATATAGTTTTACATAGTTTTACATAGATTTATATAATTTTATATAGTTTTATATAGTTTTATATAGTTTTATATAGTTTTATATAGTTTTGTTACTTTTATATAGTTTTGTTAGTTATATATAGTCTTATATAGTATTATATAGTTTTTTCTAGTTTTACATAATTTTATTAGTTATTTATAGTTATATATAGTTTTACATTCTTTTATATAGTTTTCTATCGCTTTTTATATTTTTATATAGTTTCATATGGTATTATATAGTTTTATATAGTATTATATAGTTTTATATAGTTTTATATAGTTTTGTTAGTTTTGTATAGTTTTATATAGTTTTATATAGTTTTATATAGTTCTATAGAGTTTTATATAGGTTTGTATAGTTTTGTTAGTTTTATATATTTTTATATAGTATTATATGGTTTTATATAGTTTTATACAGTTTTATATAGTTTTATACAGTTTTGTTTGTTTTATATAGTTTTATATTGTTTTATATAGTTTTATATTGTTTTATATAGTTTTATATAGTTTTATATAGTTTTGTTAGTTTTATAGAGTTTTAAATAGTTTTATATAGTGTTATATAGTTTCGTTAGTTTTATATAGTTTTATACCGTTTTATATAGTTTTATATAGTTTCATATAGTTTTATAAAGATTTATACAGTTTTATATGGTTTTATATAGTGTTATATAGCTTTATATAGTTTTATATAGCTTTATATAGTTTTATACAGTTTTCTACAGTTTTGTATAGTTTTATACAGTTTTATAATGTTTTATATAGTTTTATATTGTTTTATATAGTTTTATATATTTTTATACGGATTTATACAGTTTTATATGGTTTTATTTAGTTTTACTAGTTTTATTAGTTTTATTATAGCTTTATATGGTTTTATATAGTTTTATTAGTTTTACATAGTTTTTTATAGTTTTATACAGTTTTATAAGGTTTTATATAGTTTTGTTAGTTTTATATAGTTTTATATAATTTTATTCGTTTTATATGGTTTTATATAGTTTTATATAGTTTTATATAGTTTTATATAGTTTTGTTGGTTTTATGTAGTTTTATAGAGTTTTATAGAGTTTTATATAATTTTATATAGTTCTATAGAGTTTTATATAGTTTTATATAGTTTTATATAGTTTTATATAGTTTTGTTAGTTTTATAAAGTTTTATATAGTTTTATATAGTTTTATATAGTTTTATATAGTTTTATAGAGTTTTATATAGTTTTATAGAGTTTTATATAGTTTTAAATAGTTTTATAGAGTTTTATATAGGTTTAT